>NC_083361.1:82870604-83170604 GCF_030254825.1 Meriones unguiculatus | reverse complement strand
ACATGTATGTAACCTATAATTTTGGGACATCTCCAAAAATGTTCTCTTAAAGAAGCATTAAGAGTCTGCCATTAGGGCTAAAGATATGGCTCAGCAGTTAAGGGCACTGTCTGTTCTTCCAGAGGTGCTGAGTTCAACTCCCAGCAACCACATGGTGGCTCACAGTCATCTATAATGGGATCTGGTGCCCTCTTCTGACATGCAGGTGTACATGCAGATTTGTTTGTGTACTCATACACAAACAAATAAACACAAATAAATAAATAAGCAAATGAATGAATAAATAAATATATAAATCTTTAAAAAAGGTCTGCCAATAAAACCATAAAATAAGATCATTAAATGAGATATACTTCTTGAATATGGAAATTGTGTAGTTGTTCTTGGTCTTCTGAAGAACATGCTAAGTTATTTACATGAGGTTAAAAAATGCCTGCAACTCTCAAATGGCCTAAGAAACAAGGCAAAATGCTAATTGTTAATGATTCTTTTTAAAAAATTTAGATTGAAGCACATGAGTGTTTTGTCTGCATGAATGTGTACCATATGTGTCTGGTGCCCACACAGGTCAGAGAGGGTGGCAGATCTGGAACTGAAGTTAGGGGTTATTATGAGTCACCATGTGGGAACTGACCCAGAAGCCTCTGCAGAATCCTCATTGACGCCATGTCTCCAGCTCTCAATTATTCAATCTTTATAAAGTATAAAATGAATCTTCCTACCTCAAATTAAGCAAGCAAAACAAAACACACACACACACACACACACACACACACCACCACCACCACCACCACCACCACCACCACCAGAAAACCTCACTGGTGTGCCCTATATTTTTCGATTATAGTTAATTCCAGATGTAATCAAGCTGACAACCAATAAAAGCCATCACACCATGTAAAATGGGTTTTGTTTATTTGGTTTTGCTTAAGACAAGATCTCTGTTTTCCTGGCTCACCTGGAACTCACAGAGATCCTCCTGACTCTGCCTCCCGATTGGTGGAATCGAAAAATGGAAGGTACACCAGTGAGGTTTACTGTTGTTGTTATTATTATTTTTTTATTTTGCTTGCTTAATTTGAGGTAAGAAGATTCACTTTTAGTCCAGATCTTGAGGCAGGAAGACATGTGCCTTTAATCTAGGTCTTGAGGTGGGATCCCAGAGTCTAATGAAGATCAGCTGCGATTTACAGCCTCTTGGAGTGAGTACTTCTGGATTATTTGACTTTCCATTGACAGCCAACCATTACTGAATTGGTTGGACCACAACCTGAAGTCATTCTAATAAATTCCCCTTCTCTCTCTCCCTTAAAAAGAGACAGAGATTCGGGGGGAGTGTTATGCCTACTACTGAGTCCAGGGTATAAAACTGTCTTAAAAAATAAATCTTCATTTAAGCAATTTTGATATCGGACAAAGCTTGGGTGTTTAGACACTGACCAGAAGGAAATATGAGTGTGAGGAAAAGCAAGTTTGGGATGAAGGATGGTGATGAGTTTGGGTGGTGTATGTGTGGAACAGATGAGAGAGAGATGGAATGAGAGGGGGTAAAGGGAGAGAGATTCACTCATTCTGTAAGTTTTGTTACTTTAGAGAACCCTGACTAATACACATGGATAAATAAAAAGGCTTTTGTCAAAGTTAGAAATATATGTGTTCCATACTCCACGTGTGGAAGAAACTGTTGCTGAAATTACTTACTTACTGCTAATACCCAACAGACATTTTCCAGTTTAATGTCTGACAGCTGATTCTCTTAAGTCTTTTCTCAAAAGACCCACCTCTTAGTGCAAATGTATCTCCAAGGTCCAGCTCCTCAGTCCTTTCTTCTGAGCTATCTAGTCTACTTCCATGAGGATGTTAATACCCACTCTACTGATTCACAAACCTCCCTTTGATACCACTCTAAGACACAAGCTCCGAAGCCCAACCACTCCACACACACACCAACCAAACTCATCAACCCCTTCACCCCAAACCTGCCTCCAAGCATTTGTATCTGGTCAGTGTCTAAACGTCCAGTCTGTGTCCCCCTACCACAAGTGCTCCCTAAACAAAGATTTTCTTAGACGTTTACACCTGGACTCTGCAGTAGGCATAATCTTGGTCCCCAACAAATTTGTTTCCCAGTGCCATGCTAGAGAGTGGCAGAAGGGACTCTCAGTATAATTAGGGTTACTAATCAACTAACAATGAAATGGGGCTACCCTGGATTTTCTAGCCAGGACGAATGTTGTAACACAAGCTCTGGGGCAAAAAAAAAAAAAAAAAAGGGGGGGGGGGGACAAATGGAATATAGCAAAAGGTAAACCTGAGACTCAGAAGGACATGAAGGTAGGGGGTGTGTGTTTGTGTGTGGACAGGGAGGTAGAGGTGTGTGTGTTTTAGTGACATGTCTATCTTATTGTGAAAGTACAAAGTATTGCATCCAGGACCCGTGTGTGTTTTGGTGACATGTCTATCTTATTGTGAAAGTACAAAGTACTGCAGGCAGTCGAACGAAGAATTCCTTCTAGGACCGGCTTATCGAGGAGTCGGGTTCGGCTGGTTATGACTCCGCCCTGCGTGGGCCCGAAGATGCTCCTTGTCCCCACCTACAAAATCCAAACTCATTAACCAAATATCCTAAATCCTTCACAATCTCCTCTGGACTACATATTCTATACGCAGGTAAAACATCCAGCTCACAAGATCATTGAGAAAGCCAGGGGCACCATCGAAAACTAACCGAGGTCCAGCAAACACAAAACTAAACGTGACCACGCGCCAGGCCTCCAGCGCACAGACCGGTAAAAAACAAAAAAAAAGGCACCAGTCGTTAAGGAAAAACACCGTATAGAGAACAGAGCCAGGCGAGCTCGGGAGGAGGGATCCCTCCCAGCCCCCACAGGGGCAGCGCCGCCGGCGTGCCCGCAGCACCCGGGGTCGCGCCTTCGGAGGGCGGCCCCGAGGGAGGCCAGCGCCGGAGCCCGGGAACCCTACCTCTCCGCAATGTACAGGGTGCCGGTGCCGAGCCCCTTCCCGTTCAGCACAGCCTCGGTGTCTGGCTGCTGCAGCCGGAGCCCGTCAGCCGACCCAGGCGGCAGGAAGCTTTTGAGGAAGCTCATGGCCGGTGAAAGCATAGCTTAACAGGACCCGAGAAAGCCGAACGCCACGACCCGGGCCCCTGCAGTGAGCTGCCCCGGAAGTAATAGCCGTAACCCGGAAGAACAACTCCTTCCGCCTGCACGCCGCACTCGTAGACCATAGAGACGGGACGTTCTAGGCAAAGCACAGGTCCTTGTTGAGCCGCCTGGCTTTTGTCACGTGGTGCTGGTTCCCCTCTCCCGCGCCTCTGAAGAGGCTTAGAATAACCAAGTGTTTTCTCCGCGGTTCTCCTTAAAAGTCAGCACGGCAAACCCTGAACGAGGATATATGAGGAATACGATGCCTTTCCCAACAAAAAGCGGGGACGGGCCGAGGACGCGGGAGTCCCTTGCCTGAGGAGGACGCACAGAAATGGAAACCACACTCACCTGGAGGTCAGAAGTCTCCGGGCTGGGTACACGGTTCTGCCCTGGTCCCGCCTCATGGGTCCTCTTCTCGTTTGGTTCACATAGCCATTCACCAGAACACAGTCCATCCCCAAGTGTCACGCCACGGGAGCACAAAGAGGTTACATACATTAACTGATAGCGCCCAAGGGAAAGGTAGCCAGCCATTGATCTGGTACACGCTGGCTAGGCCCCAAAGAATGTGAGTAGTGAAAACTTACAGGTTTAGTAAATAGAAACCCGTAATCTACCGCCATACAGCATAAGCACTTTGACCTTTTATTTCTTCACGGGTTCTTTTTGTTTGTTGATCCTGAGACAGGGCTGTCCTCCAATGCAAAACGGACCTACACCCTGCTCTGGGGTGCTAGGACTATCACAGGCATGCATCATCACACCTGCTCAATTCATTTCCCCTCTTTATGTTAAATAATATGACCACATTTTCTGTTACTGACCCCGTTTTACAGGTAAGACCTGAGGCATTAAACTCACAAGCTAGAGTTTGGTAATGAGAAACCTAGTGGAGAGACCTGGTCAGTCTCTAGGTTCCACCTTTTTGACTGGAGAATTGACGTATCTTCTGGGACAGGGCTGTTTTATGTTGGATGACATAACATGAAGGATGTGGGTTTTGTCTTATTTTCCCCCCTTTTTGATAGATCTTCTCAACAGAACAATCTTTAGATTTTTTAAAAAGGATTTATTTTTATTCTTTAATTCCTGGAAGTGCAGGTACCCACAGAATAGGGCATTGGATCTCCTGGAGCTCAAGATACAGGCAGTTGTGAGCTGCCTGCATGATGTGAAAGTGGAGACATGGATACACAAAGAAGAGAGATAAAATATAATTTCTAAATTTCCAGTTTAAAAACTTGATAGGTGTGGTTTCTATATCTAAGCTGGGGAATTCAGAAAGAGGTTTTCAAAGTCTGTTACAAGGGTAGCAGATGGAGCTCAGGTTGAGCACTGGGGTAATGTGTAAGGCCCTCGGTTGAATCCCCAAGACTAAAAACAAAGTAGCCCATGAAACTAAGTTGAGAAATTATTAATCTGAGACTTTCCTAAAACATTTATTTGGTGAAACAAGTCTTCAGAGTCATTTTTACATAGAAACAACCCCATGGCAAAACCTTTTATTCAATTTATAAGTGAAGAAAGGGATCTTAATTCTAGGAAGGATCCCTTCAAGCACTCAGAATGATAGGCTCAGAGGAGGCAATGTGTCAATCAACAGACCAGCATCAGCTACTGAAATGGGAAGGTTTGTATTTTTTGCTTCTTATATGAATCCCTGTGAATAACATAGGTAGTAGGCAGTTAGTACATCTCACATTTGTACAGTGTTTTACTTTCTCAAGGAGTGATTTCCTCACCCAGTGTCTTCTTTACCCTTTATAATAATTTGTGAGGGCAGGCAGGGTAGCTGTTACGACCATTTACAAGCTAAAGTTAAAGTTAAAGTGATTTGCTTAAGATTTTTAGCACTTATTGTGTAGCCCAGGCTGCCCTTCAATTTGTGACTCTCCCTCCTCTGTCTCCTGAGTGCTGTTATTCACCACCGTGCCCGGTAATTATTACTTTTACTGGGACTCCATCATTTTTACATGAACCATTACCTGGAAACAACTGACAGAGGTCTGTAAAGATAAGAGGGTTATAATGGTCACTGCCTTTTGGTAATAGTAAGAGCTAGGCTTACAGACCCATTCTTACTAGATCAGAATTAGTATCATTAGAACACAGGCACATGTTCTAATGAGGGTTTATCAGCATTACATTCTTTATTGTTGGCCTCTAGAGAAAAATGAAATCTGTTTTGTTTGGATAGATGATAGTATAATTACAGGTGTTCCACTTGCAAATAGAATGTTAAAGAGCAGACAAATAGACAGTAGAAAACCAGAAAACAAAAGGAGTAGGGGTGGAGTTGTGGGGTGCTTTCTCCGGTTGTGTCAGCTTTCTGTAACAGTTTCTGATGATGGAGCTTAGCTGTTGCCACAGAGCCTGTTTGCTTCTTGGACCTTCTCTTACAAACTAGTGATATTTTTGTAAGAACTTTTATATACACTTAAAAGTTCTAATTTTTATTATGACAGTTGACATATATTAAGTGAAAGAAATGACAAGTATTATAATAAAACATTTTGAAAAGATAGTTATACAGTTAGGCCAATAGTTTTAAACTGTCTTATTACACTGAGAATCCTGATCAGACTGTAATAGACATTCATTGTTTTTAATAATTCTAAGGTCTGTTCATTTTAAACACTACAAATCAAGCAAGAAATAATGAAAAGACACATTAAATGGGAACATACCCACCTTTTTCATCCTTGAAGGAAGACCATCCCACAGAGAGGATTCTTCAGAAGGAAGGAGCCCAAAGATAATGAGAACAGAGATGAGAGGCTGAAAGGTAACAGAAAAGCTACCAGGTCATGGACACACAGACAGAGGCGATGCTGCAAAAGGAGTCTTCTTGGAGACAGGCTAAAGAGAAAGATGGAAAACTGGGTCACGTGGCTCTCAAGTGGGCAAGAGTTCCTGAATAGGGAAGGTGGCCTATACTGTGAACTTGTATTATAGGTTCTAGCTAACTTTTCTTATAGGATATGACTGCATGCACTAATATTGTATACACCAGGTCACATCCTCTTATTGTCAATTGTCATTTAGACTTTCAGTAAGTAACCTTAAAGAACTCATTCAGTCAGAATTATATAAGCATTTGTCTCATCCAGGAGGGTCCTAACATCTAACATTTAATTTCATTAAAATGATTTGTCTTGGGGCCAGAGAGAGACAAGTGGTTAAGAGCACTGTTTGCTCTTTCAGAGGACCTGGATTTAATTCCCAGCACCCACACGGCAGCTCACAACTGTCTGTCACCCCAGTTCTGGAGGAGCTGATACTTTAACACTAATATACATAAAATTTAAAACATTTTTGTTGTAATTCCACTTGGAGTGAATGATCACCATTTAGCGCCTCAAATCTTAGTTTTTAAAGGAAACTGTCCTCTGGTCTCAATCTAGGATAAAAGTCGACAGCTATGTTCTAGCCCCACTGTCTAAGATGCTTAAATTGTCAAAGCTGTGGTTTGGAGGGATGGCTCAGCAGTTAGAGTACAGGCTGCTCTTTCATAGGACCAGGGCTCAATTCCCAGCACCCACAGGATGATTCACAACCGTCCAGTTTGGAGGATCCAGTGTCCTCTTCTGACCTCCAACAACACCATGCATGCAAGTGGTAGGCATACATGTAGGCAAAGCACCCACATACAGAAAATAAAAACATTAAAAAAAACTGCTAAGGCTGACATGGCACTGTCACTTTTTAGATGATTTTTTTTTTTTTTAAAGAATCTCAGATTGTTATAACTGACCATTTGCTTACCAGCATTCATTCTATTAAGTAAAATCCCGATTCACATTCTTTATGTAAATGTTAATTGGTAGTTTTGGGTCAGAATTTCAAGCACTGATGAACTCTGCTAGCTTGCTGGATAAAATAAAACAAAACTTTAAGTACTCCAAGAAAAGAAAAACAAAAAAATCGTACTCAGTGATTCTTTTGTGCACATGCGCACATGCACAAGCACGCACACACGCGCGCTCACACACACACACAAACACACACACGCACACCTATGCTCCAGCCAGGAAAGGAACTAAACACCTTCGCCCTATCCTGACTGTTGGCTGGTGTAGTTGTGTTCCCAAAAGACTGCTGAAGGCAGTCCTGCGCTCTTTGATGTGTCAGCTCTGCAGAGGCTGAGGAACACGATCCAAGAGGAGTGTTCTCCTGTGTTTAAATACTTAGCTGACAAACAGCCTTAAAAAATATTTTGAGGGAGTTGACTTACTTGTAAATTTCCTTTCTAGACAGGATATAATAATAGTCCATTCCTAAGTGATACAAAACATCTTAACATTTTACAAACCAGTTATTGAAAAATTTGAGCTTCCAATAATGCCATAAAATTTAACATAAACTAAGTTTTCAAACACAATGCTAAGTACATTGACTTATTTAAACTTTTTATTATGACAATTGACATATATTAAGTGAAAGAAATGACAAGTATTATAATAAAACATTTGGGAAAAAAGTTACATAGTTAGGCCAATAGCTATAAAAATGGCTTAGGCCTGGCTTATCACATTGAGAATTTTGATCAGACTGTAATGAGACAATCAACATTTCATTAATGAAAATATTGGCACCAGCCACAACATATTTTGGTTGTCACAGGAATATTATATTTAAACAACTATGCACTGCAGTTCTCATACTTCTGAAGCTTTAAGTTCTCAGGCATACTGTTCATACATAAACTTGACCTGTGTTATCGGAATCATGTTTCCGGATCTTTTTGCACCTCCTTGTGCAGTGCTACATTATTATCATGTGAGAATGCACTAAAACTTCTCTTCACCCAGCAACATGATTACCTCAAGAGTTAGTGCGATGCTAGTCTTGGAGCTTCTGCGTAAGCTCGCATATAAAACAGTATTTTGAGAACTACTCCAGCAATATTTTTCTTTTATGCATAGGGAAAATAAAGTGTTTCAAATAAGCAATCTGAAAATCTAAGACATGTTCTGACCAGATGCTTCCTGGAAATAAGACAATTTACAAATGCTTATCTGGAATTTATACTCTTCACATTGAAACTCGTGGTGCCTACGCTTTTAAATGGGTGAAGATAGCAAAGAAAATTATTTCCCAAATAGTTGCCCACAGATGAAGGTTACTTAGAAATTATGACACATTTAGATGAACTTAATCCCTTATAAGAATACAGTTATGCTATCCAGGTAGTCAATCAGAATGATAAAATTACTAGATATCTACTGGACTCAGTGGCACACACCTATAATCCCAGCACTTGGGGAGGCAGAGGCAGGCAGACTGCTGTGAGTTCGAGGCCAGCCTGGTCTACAAAGCGAGTCCAGAACAGCCAAGGCTACACAGGAAAACTCTGTCTTGAAAAACAAACAAAAAAATTACAAAAAACAAAACAAAAAACTGGCATTTAAAAAGGTGTGGTTACGGCATGGTAAAAATGTGCTGTGGGAGACTGCCAGCAGCAGCAGTTTGAGAGATTAGAAAATTATTTACCAAAGAAGGAGGGATTGAAAATTGAATGTCATTTCCCTTCCTGCCAAGTTTCAGCAGATTATTTGTGTGGCATTAGGAAAATATAGGGTATAATCAAACAATTCTAGTTTTCCCTTCTCTTATACATGAGAAACTAGCCCTGCCCCATTCCCACCTCCGTCTCAACATAGGACATCCCTTCTTAAAGTGCACATGAAATTGAATGAGAGTTTTGGGCAGGGTACTATCCAGACACTATGATCAAGAAGCTACTTTGATAAGAGAACAAAACACACCAACATCAACGACACCCTAGACAGGCACCACAAAGTCATGCACTGAAAGAATAGGCCACAGATTGCCAGGTTCTGGATGTTACAGTTATACTGATCCTGAAGACCCATTTATACTAACAGGAACTGTATTTCTCTCCCTCTCTCCCTCCTGTGTATGTGGGCACGGGGGGTGGGGAGGTGTGCTCATGCAATGATATGAAAGCTTTGGAACATGTTTTCATGTAATCTCAAGGCTTGTAGCAACAGCAGCGCAGTACTGACATGCACCAGCTCTACTAGAGGGCAACAGAACGAAAAAGACCATGGCACAAGGTTTTAAACAACTTGAGGTTTAATTACATAATGCTCCCATAGATGTTCTAGCATAAACACAACTGTAAAAATCTACATCCTATTTTAGGGTATTTCCCGACCTCCCATCCCTTAAAAGCTGTACAGTTATAAAAAAATGTGATTCTCAAGCAAAATAAACTTTTTTTTTCTTTTTTGCAACGTACAAAATAAGTTAAATGATTTAAAAGATCTTGAGCCATTAAGTTCCACAAGACTGTGTTCTGGCTGTCCATAAACATAACATGCAGGCTCCTGGCCCATGGCCAGGATGCAATAAATACAGACCAAACAAACCCCACTTAACTGAGACTCCTTCTGAAACTGATGAGAGTAAAAAAAATATATATATAGTTAAACAAGCTCATTCTTAACTTACATAATCCAGTGGCAAAAAGAACAAGGCAGGTTATTCAGTCCTTCGCACATTTTCTAGCTTGTACCAGTTTGGAAAAAAAAGAAAGAGAGAGAGAGAGAAAACCCACAAATACAGTTCCTTAATTTTTTTGTTCTCATTCAAAGTGTTTGCTTAGAGCTTAGTAAAGCCTTACTCATCTGGTAATTTCTGTTCTATCACACACCGTGTGTACAGGACAGACAGACCTACAACATTAAGGTAAAAACCCTACTAGTGTGTGCCAGGACAGCATCTCCTGGAGCAAAGTGTTATGCATGTGAAGTGGGCAGGGAGTTGTATCTATAACCAAAAGGAGTGAAAAACTTCAAGGGAACTCTGTTCTAACCAACTTTTGAGAGGGTTTGTCTGAATGACTGTTGAGTATACAATCTAAAGCAGTTCAATACCAAGTCTACCTTATTTTGGTGTATGACTGTTCACATGGGAATGACTTGTCCTCAGTGTTATGCAGCAAGTTATCTGGTAAACCTTGGCACTCAAAAAATGTTAAATAATTTAGGGTGGAGTGAAAGATGTTCAAAATTAAGTGGAAGCATAACACAATAATTCAGTTTAAAAACTGAATAGCAATCCTTTCAGGATTAGGATAAAAGCAGTAAGGAAATAAACCAGAAGCTAGGTTGCTTGCCATTTCCAAGGTTTACAGTGGGAATGGTGGATAAAATAGGAATGAGTTTTATTGGGAGTTCAATAATTGATCATATTAAAACAGATAAGGACTATGTTGATTACAGCATACATGTGGTCTTGGCATTCTCTGCTTCCTAAGAGAACCAGAAATCTATTTTGAGAATGTCAAACCCTCAAGAAAAACTAATTTTCTCTTTAAACTTTCTATAGTTGAAAGTATACTCATTATTTTGTCGTAACTATTTGCCATATATTTAGTAAGTTCATGATGATTCAGTATTCTAGTAGTTATCCACAACGTGCGCATATACACATTTCCTCTTAAGAAAAACCACCGAACACTTGTTCTAAAGCTGAGCCGCCACCCTGAACTAGAGACCTGCTTTGCTGTGGCAGCTGCAGTGGAGTAAGAACACTGAGTGTTGGAGACCCCTTAGGTGCTTTATTCTTCTGGCAGAACAATCAGGGAATGGCTAGCACTTCATGCCTACCAAGGAGGCCAAACAGGCATTCCTCGTCAGAGGGAACGCCACCCATCCCCCTTAAAAACTAACACATTCTCCATCATTTTAACTGATTAAACAAGTGTCTATGTTTCCCTAGTACATGTATTTTACTTAAGTGTCTGTTATATAGGATAGGCTCTATCAACTACACAGTAAAAAGTGGATAACAACATTAAAAAAAAAAAATCTACTTCCCCCTAACAGTATCTGAAGTTCTTTGGCAGATCACTTTTTAAAAAATAAGTTACCAGTAAATATGAATTCATTCTTAATGAAACTTTTTGTCTTCTGAATCTACAACTTTGACCACTGGAAAAAGTTGCCAAGGAAACCTTAATGTGTTGTTAATGAGTCCTTTTCATACGCTATTTCGATTCTAAGGTCTTGAACTGTAAAAATCTGGCTAGTTTTCAAACTTTACTAAAATGGCAAACTAAACAGTTTGAATACTATGTTTTCTCTTAACGCATATGCTGTAGACTAAGAGTCTGCTACTGGGAGCCCTTTGATACAAGCTCAACACTTGCAGTTCAAAAGGTAGGAGGGGATCACTAAAGTTATGAAAGGGAGATATTCTACAGACTTACTGTAAATCTGAACCTATCAAGGACTGAAGATAGTCTACCCTCTACATGACTGTTTTTCTTTCCATTCTCCAGTTCTTAATGGTTGCATCAGAATTTTTGATACAGAACATTTATTTGACAGCAGCAACAGAAACCTCTTTGGGAACATCTTCCACGTGAGTATTTCTGAGAAATAACAAACTTTGAGGGACTGAATCTAAACTTTAAGCAGGGCAGGAGTTCTAGCTCAGTGTTAGAACACTTAGCCAGCATGCATGAGGCCCTGGACTTGATCTCCAGCCTGAACAGAAACAACAAAGCCGAGCAACAGAACTGGCTGGGTTACTAAGAACTGGTGTGTATTAGCTGCCTGGATTACTCTTGATAGCCAGTTGGTGTAATGAGAATGTAAGGTTAGAAGGGAGACACTCAGTATCAAGTTGACACTCAAGTTTAGTAAGGATCAGGTAGCACAAGTGGTTTAGAAACCCATGTCAGTGGGACAATTGCTAAGTGAAATACTCAGTCTTACTGTAAAGATTACTGTGGGTTTTCCGTAGCAGGATAAGTCACTTCACATTCCGCATGCTGTTGAGTTAGCTACCCATTTCCTACCTCTAATCATCTGTTTAATCGATGACTAGAGCTGATAGGTGGATGCAAGAGCTGGTGTGTGCAGAGGTAGACAGGCACATGGGAGATTTCTTACACCACAGTGGCTTCACCTGGCAGCAGGACTGAAACCTTCTGAGCCTGGTAGCAGGAATCACTTACCACACACAAGTACGAACCCTTCTGCCTGCCTGTTTCCAACAGTTCAAAAGTTTATTCTTAGCTGATTTTCAAGTAAAACAACAGCTAGAAAGTAAGCTTTGCAAGTGAACGTGGCTCCTTTTTAGTCCTTTACTGCCCGTGAATGTAAGCCTGCCCTGTCCTTCAAGCACAATACTGTTCCACAGCTGGCTCTGTCAGTGGCTGCTGCATCCTCATTTGTAGACTACTTTCATTGTTTTATTATTACACATATGCAAGTTCACCACTACAATCAAAGCAAACATTAACACTCAAGTTCTATGGAACTAAAGTGAAACCAAAATTCAGTTAACTAAAAAAAAAAAAAAAAAAAAAAAAAAAAAATCAGCACTAAATTTTAAAGGCCAGGAGATAAGATGTAAGGGCACTATCTGTTGAGGAACAGAAAGTAGGAGCATAAAGTTTCCAGAGAGGTCTTTAAGACACAAGTCTAATGCCAGCTTTTAATAATAAAAAAGTGGTTTACTGTACACCGACTACTACATATAATGCTTAATCAGAAAAGAAAAATGAAATTTCTTGAGCCAGCAGCAATATTGCCGGCAACAGACAACACTGGAACAGAAAACCTGAATCCCAGGGCAAAAGCACACACTGAAGCAACGTGAAGGCTTCAGGATGTGCCAGGCAAGGTGAATCACAAACGCTACAGCTATACAAGGTTAGAGCTATGCCTGAAACTTCACAACTGTAACAGAAACTAAGATGTAAGTTCATATTTTAGTGTCAGCTATGTTACATTATTTAATTTAAAAACCGCCTATTCTTGAAGCAAAGGGCTTATCCTTAAAGTGTTGAGATGTTTAAAATGGAAGTTATGTTTATTAAGTATATCAGCGGTTCTCATTCAATTCTGTTGGTTGTGTGACTATTAATGGATTTTAATAGAAGTATATAATGGCCAAAGGCCAGAACTACATTCAAACCCTGCTAATGTATTCAGGCAGATAGAAAATTCCAACACACACACATACATACACACACACACACACACACACACACACACACACACCACAATCACATACTACATACATGCTTAAAATTTAAAACTAAAAATCTCCCAAAGGAACTGCTTTGTTTGTAGACTTCAATTTGAAGTAGATACTAAGGGCAAGAATAGACCAGTTAAAAATTCACCTGAAAAATCCTTCTCAGTCTTCAATGTACTAAAAACCATTGTTGGCTTAGCATCACTATGTATGTTATGCTTAGATGTATTATATTCAAAATGACATCTCAGATGGTTAACACCACGTGGCCTCAAGAGTTAACACTACTGGCAAATATAGTGTACCTGAATTTTAGGAGAGATCACTCACTTCACCAAATCCCCAACTGGCCCAGTGTAGTAGAGGCCGCCACCTTATTACAACAGCATAAAAGCTATTTAAATGACTTTCTGTTAGCACAATCTGGTTGTCAAAGCTTCATTATACATTGTACTATACAAATGCTTTTCAGATGATTTTTTTCTTAAACAAGAAACTCTGCTATAACAGAAACTTAGGTTAAAGTGTTTTATGATGGAGCTTCCATGGTCTCTTCTTTATTTAAAGTGTTTAACTCCAATAGTAAACAAGTTGATTTCACGAAGGCTATTACTAAGTGACGTATGTACGATGTTGTCTACAATACTCAAACTGCAACAGTACAGACTCGAACTTTTAAACAGTTTGTTAATCATCATCTATGGCATGAATGTTTAAATATAATATATATTTAATATGAAAAGCTAAAGCACAAGTGCTTTCTCCCACCCTAAATTCTGTTTTGGGCCCTCACAGATTTGGAATGCATTCGTATCCACCCTTTTCACAAAGTCAGGAGAGCTCAGGAAATATAAAGTCAAAAATATACAAATCTTTGTTGTTATTATAATAAGATTTTTTTCCCATGAATGAAATTACCAAGGACCATGAACTTGGAAAAAAAGAAAATCAAAAGGAATTTACAGCAATTATTAATCTTCAAAGTTCAAAACTGGTCACTTCACAGAAAGACTTCAAGATTTGTTGAAATTTTTCTTCTAAAAAGTCGTTCTGTAGTGGAGTTTTTTTTTTTTTTTTTGAAATTAAACAGCGTTTACTAACTGGCCCGCTGGTGTGAGAGCTACCGTGGAATAAATTAGCACAAAAATGGAAAGCAGTCTTATAACTGTTCACTGTTACAGACATAATCAACAAGGTCAGTCACTCGCAGAAGCTCATCTTCCTCCTCTTCTGGCGCCCCCGCCTCCTGTCCACCACTTGTCCCATTGGGTGCTAGACTTGCACTGGCTGTGCCATTGTCCTTGGGGGTCTGGGACTTCTCAGTTGGCTTGCCCATCAAGTTCTCAATGGCTTTGCCAGGACTCTGTCCATTGGTGGAAGGTAAGTCTACTAGGCTGTAGTCCAATGGGCTCCCCACTTTGCCCACGTTTTCAAAGTCCTCTTCCTCATCACTCTCTATCCGGTAGGGCTTCTTGCTGCTCTCCTGCTCTGAGGGCAGGACTCTGTCCCGGGCAGGCTGGTCTGGATCTCCACGAGCACTGTCACAGCTCTCCTCATCTGTCTCAATCCGGTGTAGCCGCTTGCGGGATGGTTTGCCTTCCTCTTCATCGTCTTCATCTGCTTCTGAATATTCATCTGTGCTTCGGCCCCGTTTCCGAACAGAGCGCTTAGGTTCTTTCGTTAGGTCGTCACCTTCAGAGTTCTTGGACATATAGCTCTCTAGAATAAACAAACATTTAAGCTGTTGGCACGGTTAACCATACGCACATTCAAGTACTCTTTCTCTCCCATATCTACCCATGCTCTGCTCTTAGGAAAACATTGCTCTGTAAGAAATGGATTGATAGGCATCTAACCCCCACCACCACAGGTAACAATACTAAGCAAAATATTGTGTAGTTCACGTCTGATTTGGGGGAAAAGCAGGTTTCTTGGAGGAGTGAAAGAAGAGGGGAGACTGATGGTTCTTGAATTAAGTGAAGATAAGTTGGCCACAACCTGGGAAACTCCTCTTAGTCCAAAAATGAAGAGTCACATAAACGTATTAATAAGGAAAGATTAAAACTGCAGCAAGACATGGCAGTACACATCTATAATCCGATACTTGGGAAGTATAGGAAGCTCATAAGTTCAAGGCCAGCCTCAGCCTGGGTTATATGAAATCCTTCTCAAAACACCAAAAACAGGGGAAATTACTGGGGATCACTCTATTCACCATACAATCTTTGAGGATATTAAACTCCTCTGGAAGAGCGTGAATGTCTTATCGTGATCTGTGTTTACTTGGTAAGTCATCTTGCCCAGTCTCGTGGCTACACATACATTTACAAACTGATGAGGTTCCTGTTTAGGCAAGCT
Source organism: Meriones unguiculatus (assembly GCF_030254825.1). Classification (NCBI taxonomy): domain Eukaryota; kingdom Metazoa; phylum Chordata; class Mammalia; order Rodentia; family Muridae; genus Meriones; species Meriones unguiculatus. The sequence goes on along the minus strand of NC_083361.1, from coordinate 83,155,059 downwards.
AAATTCCAGATTAGTCAATGATGTATGTTTAAAAGAGGCATCTTAAATCTAATGTAAGTAAAATAGCTCCTAAATGCTTCATGGCAGTTTTGTTGCCTTCCTTCCATCCTTCCTTCCTTTCTGGCCTCAAACTCAAAAGATCTGCCTGCCTCTGTCTCCTGAGTCCTTGTATTAAATAAAGGCATGTGCTGCCACCACCGCCTGGCAGCAATTTTGTTCCTGAAGCTGCTTAGTTCTTGATATCCCATGAAACAATTCAGTAAATGCTTCTGATCTACCAACAGAACCTATCCTCAGAAATCTGGAGAAGTGGCATATTCCTAGCACCCATTTCAGATGAATGATGATCACATATGATTTCAGTTGCAAGAAATCCGATGCCCTCTTTTGGTGTTCATAGACAACTAGGCATCCATTTAGTGCACATACTCACATACAAAATAAAAATAAATCTTAAAAACTTGGTAACTTTTTACTCTTTTAACTATGGACCTAGTCCCACCCAGCATCATCTCATCCCTGGACTACCGGCCTCCAGGCATCTGCCCTGTACTCCTCTTCAATTTTTTGATAATATAGATACTCTCTCAAATAAAACCCACATGAGATACTACTTCGTTGCACTTCCAGTATATCAAACAAAGTAAATCCATACTCCATACAATGACCTAGTCACTTAATAAATACTAGTCATGTGATTATTTTAAATTAGTTCCATGTTTAAGCCAGCTACATTTCAAGTGTTCTACAGGCACATAAGGTTGGTACTTAATGACTTGACTTAATCAACTCAAAAATGGAAAATATTCCCATCATTGCAAAAATCCAGCTAGACAGCTCTGGTCTTTATCTGAGATTACTAATCTTTTTTGGTCAGGTGAGACCCCATATTCTATCAGAAATAATCATTTTTTTAAGAAGGTAGCCACAGGCAATATGTAAACAGACATGGCCATCTTCCAATAAAACATGATCTCCAAAATTGTTTGTTTGTCCCAGCACGTGCACTGTAGCTGGCTGACCTCTCATTCTCTGAGACATTCAGCTCTAATAAGCCTGAACTTCCATCTGTTCCCTGAATGTGCTGGGTACAGCTAGCTTAGGCTTTCACTTTGCCCTTCCATCTGTCATTATCACTCTTCCTTTAGGTTAACTATGTAACTCCTACCTAACATTTCTTTCAGATCTTAAATGTCACACACACAGACACACATGCACACACCCCCCACACATGCACGAGTATTTGGAAGCAAACCTCTAACCTCAGGCATACACAGCAAATATACCACCACTAATTCCCAACCTTGCCCCTAAGTGTTGTCTTTCTCAACAAAGAAATTGGAAATTCCACTGTTCTAATCCCCTTTCTTCATCTAGTATCTTATATTCTAGTATTTATTTTATATTTATAGCCTTTCCACCTACCTCAAGTCCTATTCCTATTGCTTACACCAGGGTCTAGTTCAATAAATATTCACATTTAATGGCTGGATTAATGAATTTAGTTTAATCTCTATGACATATGAAGATACTCAAGGTAAAGTTTACCTTTAGACTTCTACATGCATGTTTCCCTGCTCTTGCACTTTCAAACATTTATTTCATGTTTAATTTGTAAAAACAATAGTCAAAGCAGATCATAAACAATGATAGATTACACGTTTTGAAAGGTAGGAGATAAAACTCAGCATCTTCTAAAATGAACTTAGAGAAGTCTGGAATATCAAAGATAAGAGGGATATCAAATTCCTATTAAAAAATTTTTAAAGATACATCAGTTTTTTGGTTTTGTTGAGACAGGGTTCTCCGTATAACAGCTTTGGCTGTCCTGGAACTCATTCTGTAGATCAGGCCGGACTCAATCTCAGAGATCTGCATGCCTCTGCCTCCAGAGTGCTGGGATCAAAAGCATGTGCCAACACCACTCAGCTCAAGATTTACCTTATTTCTATGTGTGTGTGTGTGAGTCTGTGCCAACATGTGCTAGTCTGCAAACATCAGAAGGCACCAGACTCCCTGAAGATGGAGCTGTGCATGGTTGTGAGCTGTCTCAAGTGGGGGTTAGGACCTGAATGTTGGGCCTCTGAAAGAACAGGAAGTTCTCTTAACCATTGATCACTCTCTCTCGAACCCATGAATGAATATTTTAAAGCTTTCCCTACACTTCCGGTATAGTACAGCTCAAGCCATTACAGAAAACAGATCACAGTGAAAGTACAGAAGGACAATAGATAATTTAGTTTGAAATTGTTTAGCTACTCAGTGCATAAGAGGTCATTTCAAAGTAGAACAACAAAAAGGAACAGAGTAAATCACATTGTATTAAGAATTTAATACAACGGAACCTTTAAAAACCAGTATCCTATGGAGTCATTTACTTCAATTATAATTAATGAACAGGATAAAAACACCAAGATTCATCTCAATGATCCTAGTGATTTATGAGTTTAAAAACAACAAGCCTGAATCAATTTTCTTTTTATACAATGTCCATTGCGGCCCTGCCCTGCTTCCACACACAGGATGTCACTTACCTTCACTCTCTGAGCTCGAAAGCCTACGCTTGTGAACTCGCCTGATTTCTTTACCACGCCGTAAACTTTTTTGGGAACCATCACTTTCTGAATCTTCTTTGTAGTTGATTTGTCTTTTCTGATTCCTTCTTGATCGCCTTCGCCGGGTTTCTACAAAATCATCACTAAAATCATCGCTAAAGTCACTTTCTGTTAAAAAAAAAAAAGGAGAAAAAAAATTATAAAATTTAAATCCACTGGTAGAAGTTTACCTAGATTAGGCTACAAAAACAGAGTGTTACTAGAGTTTATTTGTAAAAATTTTAGTTGAATAAATTTTATAAATCATATTTTCTTTTAAAATAAAAATTAGAGCCAGGTGATAGTGGCACACACCTTTAATCCCAGCACTGGGGAGGCAGAGGCAGGTGGATCTCTGTGATTTAAAGGCCAGCCTGATCTACAGAGTCAGTTCAAGACAACCAGGACAGTTACCCAGTCTCAAAAAAAAAAAGCCAAAGATCACAAATGTACACCTATATTGTTTTTGTTTTGTTTTGAGCTAAGGTCCCTAGTCCAGGCTGGCCTTCAACTTATGCCCCTTTCAACACCACTTTCTGAATGCCGGGTATACATGTCCACTGCCATGCAGTAGTGAGGATCAAACACAGGGCTGCAGGCATGCCAGGCAAGCATCAACTGAACAGACCCAGCCCCACCAACATCTACCATTAACAGTTAATTCTCAAGATAAAAAAGTAGATGAAAATAAGACAGGAGGAGAAGGGAGAGAGGAGATAAAGGGAGGATAGCTGGTAGAACATCTTCCTAGCACTTGATCCCAGGCAATGCTAAAAGAACAGGGAAAATTGTTAATTCTATTTTGTAATACTCCGTATTACATTCAATTGAGAACAACTAATTGCTCATCATGCAGAGAATAAGCATGGGGTGCCTAGTCACAAACAGGACATCCCTACCATGTATGTTTCCCCTAAGGCTCACGGGTCATCACAGAAAAGGAGCCAAAGGTTGTGGAAGACCAGAGCAAAACTTTCTGGACATGAAAGGATAGCTGTACGGGTGACCTCACAGAGCTATGGATCTCTGCACAAGATCAAGGCAGTAAACCCTCCATACACGAGGAAGGGGCTTGTGGCCCGAGAGGCTGAGGAAGTACTGATGGCTTCTGGAGGAGAGTAAGTCAGTTTTGGTAAGGGCGCGGCCACATGGGCATGAGCCAATGGATGGCTCTGTATCCATGTGCACTGACTGCATTTGGCGGACTGGAAAATAAAGCAAAGTACATACAATATGGTTGGGAGAGGGGAGAAGGTAGATCTAGGAGTTGGGGAGAAGCGAGAGGATAAACATGATCAAAGTACATTTAAGTATGCACTTTGGAATTCCCAAATAAAAATACATTCTAAAATATAATTGTTTAATTACAGCAAACAAATGTTTTTAAATATTTCTCTACTATCATTCCTCAGCATTTAAGTATCAAATTAGTCTTTGGATTGCATTGTTAGAATGTTTGATTTTTTTTTTAATGCTGTTTCAAGTTCTGAGTTGAGTTTTCTAACGAAAAATATTTAAGTGTATTTTGGCATGGCGTTAGAACTTCCAATTTCTAAAACCAGCCTAAAGACACTTATAGCAGTCTTTACTGTGAAACAGTACTCTCAGCACTGACAATTAAACAAATCAAAACCAATGGGGAGAAACAGTGAAGGTGGCCTATGACTGGCAGCATCAAATGGATTGAGGCAAGACTTCTTTATGTAAAAACAAACACATCTGTATCATCAGTATGCAAAAATCACATATTTATAAAGTAACTGTTTTCTTTAAATTAAAAAAATTTTTTTTTCATTTATTTATGGAGGCTGGGCGCGGTGGCAGTGGGCAATCCTTTCAGTGCCTTGGTGAATATGCGGCGCCTAGAGGACAGATTAAGGCAATGGGCTCTCTCCTTTTCTGCCACAAGGGTCTCACAGATCAAATACAAGGTTTTCAGGCTTGGGGAACATGCACTCACTGAACCATCTTGCTGCTCAGAAGAATTTTATTTTTAAACTGCAGAACAATAAACAGGGTCTTACTATGCAGCCCTGGCTGTCCTGGAACTTACTATATAAACCAGGCAGGCCTATGTATGATCTGCCTGCCTCTGCCTCCTGATTGCTGGGATTACAGGCATGGGGCACCATGTCCACGCCTAAAGAACTGCTTTAAAATTAAATTTATTTGGTACTGGAGAGATGGCTCAGCAGTTAAGAGTACTGCTGCTCTTCCAGAGGACCCAGGTTCAATTCCCAGCACCCACATGACAGCTCACAACTCCAGTAACTCTTAAAAGTCCAGTTCTGGAGGATTCGACACCTATTCATAGACACAACAAGGCAGAGAAAAAAATTGTTACAAAAAGAAAAACTATTTTTAGATATTTATTCTCGGTCAATATTTGACTCTCATTATCTATTTTATATTCCTATACACTGGAAAAGTGACTCAGGAATAAAAAGTTGTGAGTGGAAAAGCTTAAGAAGCCTTGAGTGTTGAATTAATTGATTTTGGTATTCCTTCACCAACACCTCAAAATATTCTCAGAAATATTTAGCACAAGAAAGATTTATCATAAAAGAGTTTGGCATGAACCTAACATTAATTTGTGTGAATTTTTTTTTTTCAGATGTGAGAAAAAGCAACTAGCAAGTCATACGAAAAGGTCTTCAAAGTCTCATCGGGACACCTATGTCAAACTAAGTAATTTCAACATCTTGTAACTCCAGGAGTCACAAAGGCAACAGAGTTGCTTGGTTACAGACAAAAGGCATTCTTACCAGAGTCTCTACTATTCTCCTCAGACTCTTCTTCCTCTTCATCATCATCAGAGTACTTTTTCTTTGGCATCTTTCTCCGCAAACGCCTGCTTTGCCTCATTGGCCGAGAAGGATGCCGTCTCAGCCGACGGCTACAGAAGTCAGTGTCACTGTCCTCATTGGATGGTGGATCTTCTTCACTTTCATCTGGGTTTTCATCAGACACTACAAATTCATCCTGAGATCTGTTCAGGAAAAGCCAGATAGGCCATGATGTAGCACTTAGTGTTTGTTTTGTCTTATTATGGTATATCTAGAAGTGATAACCAGTTTTTCCTAGTTCCAAACACAAACTGTAATGAATCTAGTAAAATATTAAGTAATACTTAAATATACATTTAAAAAATTATGTCACCTTCTATCTATAAAATGAATATTCTACCATCTATCCTTTTCTTTGTAGAAACTGTGAAGATAAACTGATGCTGAATTTTGTACATGAATTTCACTGACCTCTTTGGGATACATCTTATATCCAGTATCTCTGAAAATGTTTATTATTTCTCAACCTATTCTTTTATCTACCAGCCTGATTATTTTTGAGACAAAAATCTTGGCTTCTTCTTATAGAGAGGGATGGAGTATTTCCGCCTGCATGTGGATGTCAGCAGACAACCTGTACAGCTGGTTCTTTCCTTCCATCTTTACATGGCCTCAAAAGAAAAGGTTACCAGGCTTGGGTGGCAAAGACCTTTACTTGTTCAGCTCTTTAGCCTCATATTGAGAAGGATTCACCCTGCCTATAACTTCAACCAGAAACTTGGTGCTTATCCTGATCTTCCCTCCTTTCATCTCATCCCTCAACCCTTTCAGTATATTTTCAAAACTATTTTTCAGGAAAAAGTTCAAATTTGTATGCATGACAAAAGAAGAGAAATAGAAAAACCCACTGCATATTTGGTTCTTTTTTATGTTCTGGTTGCAGCTCTACCAGGGCGTTCTCCATTTCATCCCTGTAGTCTTTCTTTTCTGGGCGTTTCCTAATATGCCTTGACATTTGAACATGTGGCTTCTATGTTCTGGTTGCTTTCTTTTCCCACCCTGCCTCGAACTCTGAACTTAAAAGGCTGCCCAAAGTATTCCTTCTACACATGTCAACTAACTCTACTTCTGTTTGTGAAGTTGTCCTGACCACCTTAGAATTAGCCAACTACCTTCAGTACCTTAATTTTACTTTATCTATGTTACAGAGGCAGGCAATGCAGAATAACTTTTCTGTGGTTTTGCATACTTATTAACAAGCCCAAAGGAGAAATTTCACAGTACTGTTTATACTCCTTTTGTATAGAAGCTATTCTAACCCTAATATTGGACTAGTTACCCTTTATCCAACCTCTAGAGAGCACCAGATAGAGGACAAGAACTACTTACTTCTTTGTAATTTCCCACACTTGATTAAGAAACCACTGATAAACTTTGTAGCAGAAGAGAAAGCTTTCAATAAAGAAAACTACAATTATAATTAACCAAATTTAAATACAAGTTTAATATGAAACAACTGTGAATATAGCTTTAATTTTAACCTAAAATGAATCAAAATCAGTAATCACAAATCTGCTTAAATAACCCGAAAACAGATTGCCCGTGTATGTGAAGAATAAAGGTCACAGCATAACACAGCCAAGGCTCTCTGAGGACCCAGCTCTGTTTAAGCTGGCCCCTAGACACATACCCATCACTGATCTTGAATTCATCCTCACTCTCTTCTTCATCTAGGTTGCTGTCACTATCCAGATCATTAAGTCGCCGGCGTTTCTTCCTGCGAGCAGCAGCAGCCCTCTGGGGCCGTTTATTCTCCTTTCTTTCTTCATCCAAAATAGTAGAGATGTCTTTCCCACGATGACCCGTGATGGTGGAGATATCTTTTCCTCGGCCGACTCCTGAGAGGAAGAGGTAACTGAATGCTTATTGAACCTCCCCTGTAACTTTTGAGAGCAGCAGCTCTTCCTTTGCTTAATTTCTCTTAGAAATACGCACATTCCTCACAACTTCAGCTGATAATGCTCTAAAGAAAGAATTAACATGCCTAGCCTACTCAATGTAAGGTCACAGGGCAGAGACTCCTAACTTTACATTTTGATTTGTTATACCACCAAGTAATGCCTGCCCCCACTCTATTTCATTGGCTGTTATTTGGTGGAGAGCTGTTAAAAAGCCTCTCTGTGAGGCCCGGGGTGGTCGTGATTTCATGATTCTCACGTCTCAGCATCCTCAAGTATAGACATGTATCGCCATACCTGGCTCAATACTCTTAGTGTGTGTGTGGTCTCAAGAGTCAGGCCTCTTCTTCCACTTGGTAAAGTCCAAGCTCTAATTTAAGCTGTTGTCAGGACTGTGTGCAAATGCCTCTACCGAGTGACTGTGCCAACACTCAATTCTCATGGATTTTAGGATTTTAAAAAACTCATGTGTATGTTGTTTTGTAAGTGAATGCGACATGTGTGTGAGTGCCATCAGAGTCCAGAAAAGGCTATCAGATCTCTTCAAAGGAGAGTTATATGCAGTTGTAAGCTATCTAACATAGATGCTAGGAACCAAACTAGTCCTATGGAAGAGTAGCAAGCGCTCTTAACTACTGAGTCATCTCTCCAGACCATTTTTTTTCCCATTTTCTTCTTTTCTTTCTTTCTTTTTTTTTTAAAGAGACAGGGTTTCTCTGTGTAGCCTTGGTTGTCCTGGACTTGCTTTATAGAGCAGGCTGGCCTCCAACTCACAGAGATCTGCCTGCCTCTGTCTCTGAGATTACAGGCATGTAACTGCCACATCCAGCTGAGTAAACTGATTTTTAACAGATTTTGGATTATCCATACATTTTGAAGTTTTGTAGTTGTAAAAACAACAGAAACGTTTCCTAGTATTCTAATTAGGACCAGATATACATTGTTTGATCAACGAAAGAAATTAACATTTTGTATTGTAGCATAAAAATTAATTACTAAGTTCTGATTTAATACACTGGCGCTATGTCAACAGATTACTTTGAATATGAGACAGTTTGTTCAGCATTAGCACTGGGAAGAATAACCTGTTGGTGGAATTATGTGAAAAAGAATGAGTTAAACACCTACCTCCTCCATCAGCCTCTTTAATATCATCTTCTATAGCTTCATCAATTGCTTCATCGAACTCATCAAATCTAAAATAAGCAAAGGGATGAGATTCTAAGCGGTATTTGTGTGTGATGTCTACAGACCACCTACACAAAGCAGCTGCAAGAGTCTGTTATTCTCCCCACTTCAACTCACGTGTGATGAACTTAGGGCATGGGGCACTCATGAGCACGATTACTGTCCTCTTTAAAAGAATAGAAAAATAGGAAAACAAGAATCCCTGGGCATCTTCTGCCTTGTAAAGTTAAAGCAAGAGGACCACCACATATATAAAGAAGCAGGCCCTCACTAGACACTAGATCTACGAGAACTTCTACCATGTGAGCACAAAGCACGAATGTAGCATCAGTGAGCCAGAAACAGGCCCTGAAAAGCTCCCAAATCTGTCACTACTTTCATCCTGAACATTATAAAGCCTCTGGAACTATGAGAAATTCATTTCATTTGAAATGCTATCCAGTCAATAGTATTTCTACACAAGAATGCAAAAAACATTAATACAGTATCAGTATATGTGAAGTAAGCACTCTGCTATTCTCTCTCTCTCTCACACACTCTATACAATCAATCAATAAACAGGTAAGTAAAACCTACAAAGAGTCAGATAATAAAGTTTTAGGCTTTTTAGAGCACAAAGTTTTTAACAATCAACTATGCCACTGTAATGAAAATAGAACTGTAAATCAAGTGTTCAGTAAAAGTAGATGGCTGTGTAAAAAAAATTCTTAACACGAAAATTTCAGTTACATATGGTTTTGATAAAATGCACTGTTTCAATCATTTATAAAAATAGATGCCATTCTTACGACACAGACAGTACAAAACCTACCAGCGGGCTAGCTTTGGCTTAAAGACTCACCTCTAAGTCACATGGCAAAGTAAGTTGGACAAAATCACTCCTCCATAGGAAGTGTTAAGTCCAGTTATAATAACTATTGAAAATAATTGTGTTGTTTAAATTCATATACAGATGATCAAAATTTCCAACTAAATAAAATGCGCTTTTGCTCAAATGACTGTCTTCTGATTTAAAGACAAGGAACAAGAAAAATTTATTTCTAAGATTACTTTCTAAGTAAGATACATCTTAGTTTAGGAATCAGGTGGCACAGATGAACTCAGACTACTAAATATAAAAGTAACTTGTGCTGTGAATCTGTGCATGCACGTGTGTGCATGCTGTGTGGACTGAACACAGAACCTTGCTCAGGCTAGGGAAGTGCTCTACTACTACGGAGCAGCGGCGCGGCCTTCAAGTCTTAGAACCTAACACCAGAGATATCAAGTGACATATAAAGAGTGGTTACAAATCACTAAGTTTGGAGAACACCCATTTCTGTCTTGTGTATCGGGGGGGGGGGGGGAAGGTAGGTTCTTTTACTATAGCAACTTTCTTTTATTTCATACCTGTAGCTTATACATTTCCTTGTTCTTGTTGATCTCCTTTCAAGTAAATTTGCTTTGGATTTTTTTGCATCTTTTTTCTTTTCTTCTTGATCTTCAGAAAAATCTGGCTCCTTTAAAGATAAAAGTATATAGGTGTAACAGAGAAAGAGTCCTTGGAATTAGCAGCTTAAATAGGATACCTAGATAGTACACATGAAAGGTTTGAAGAACTCTTCGTTATCTACCACAGTGAATATACACAGAAAAACTAAGATACAAATTAAAAATATCGGTAACTTAATAGGAGAACTATTTCTGGATTGAAATTCTTACACTCCTGTGAATTTACGATAATAGGTATTAAAATAACCAAAATGAAGTTTTTCTACCAATTCACTGTTTTAACCAATAATTAAACATGATACACAGAAAACTTTGAATACATATGAATGATGACTTCTTGAAATGATTTGATTTAAACTGAAAAATATCTTGGAAAGCTACTTAAAAGTTGTGATTCATTGTGAAAATAGATAGATAGATAAACAGCAGAGATGCTCTCTGGGAACTGTGGAGTGTAACGGCTCACACCATTAACCCAGCCTGGAGACAGACACTCAGAAGGCAGAGGCAGGTGGCTCTCTTGGGTTCCAGCCTGGAGACAGACACTCGGGAGGCAGAGGCAGGTGGCTCTCTTGGGCTCCAGGCCGCTCAGGGTTACAAACCCTGTCTTAAATCAGCAACAGTAGCCCACAGCAAAATCAGGTTGGAAGTTATGTTTCATGAACATTCAGGGATGAGGTACCCTTAATTAGAGTAATAAATGTAAAATAATGGTAGTTTGTCAAAGAAATTAAATTATAATAGAAATTAAAGTTTCAATAGTGCCAGATCAAATGTAAAATATTCCCAAACTAGTCTTAACTGGTTTATGCAAGTAACACATTATAAAGCTAAACGAATTGCCCCATTTACAACAGAAACAACAGAACATGACCCCAAAGCGATGAGCTGTAATTTAGTTTAAACTGGGCTACCTATTCATAATAGGTAATAATAATAATAATAATAATTTTAATACTTATTTCTCTTAGTGCTCAAATTGTTTAGCTTTAATAGAATAGGTATGTTAAATATTAAAACAAGACATAATTGGGGGAAACTTTAGAAAGCATAAAGCAACTCCTCTACAAATACTACATAAATCTGGACTGAAAATGGATTGGTGGTTAAGAGCACTGGCTGCTCTATAGAGGACTCAGGTTCGATTCCCACGACCATCAGAGTGGCTCACAACCGTCTGTAACTCCAGTACCAGGGGATCTGGCACCTGGTACTGGACCTCTGTGGCCACTAAGTATACATGAGGCACACAGATATACATGCAGGCAAGAACACTCAAACACATAAAATTAAAAAACAAACAACAAAAACAAAACTATCGAATAGAAACTTACTTGCGGAGGAATAATGTTTTCAATACTGATACCAACATACACCAAGCGTTCTTTCCTTAAAACAAAACAAAACAAAACAAAAAAACAAAAGCATAAAATAAGATTTGCTGAAGAAGAAACTGGTCTGAAAATATCATCATTGTAGACAGTAATGAAATTACAATCTCATGGTACTTAAGAGGCTGTCGCCAGTGAAGCTTTCTTCCTAGAGAACTCGTATGGATGAAAAGCACAAACTTGGCTGGATGTGGTCACACACACCTATTATCCTAGCACTTTGAGAGGTAGAAGCAGGCAGATTGCTCTCAGTCTGAGGCCATCCTGGTCTACAAAGTGAGTCCAGGACAGCCAGGGCTACACAGAGAAACTCTGTCTGTCTTGGAAAAACAAAATAAAACAAAACAAACCCCCCCCCAAACACACACAAAAAGAAAAAAAAAGAAAAAAGAAGAAGAAGAAGAGGAGGAGGAGGAGGAGGAGGAGGAGGAGGAGGAGGAGGAGGAGGAAAAGGAAAAGGAGAAAAGAAAAGCACAAACTTATAAACGTGCCGGGAATGGTGGCAAATGCCTGTAATCCCAGCAGAGGCCATTAGATCTCTGTGAGTTCAAGGCCAGCCTGGTCTACAAAGCAAGTCAAGGACAGCTAAAGTACAGAGACAAAACAAAAAGGAAAAGCACAAACTTTCTTACCTATATGAAAGCTGTATTTTTTAACTGAACTAGATAAAAAAAAAAATCTTCTGTGACATGACAATGTGGTTACATGGAAAGCTACCTCTGACTAGACAAACTGGTTAACTAACATCACTATAAAATAATGACTAATAAAACATACTTAACAAAACTATCTCAAGGCTTCAGTGAGTGACATTAAAGCCACTCGTTTCTTGTGTGGAGAAGAAAAATTGGAATGCAAACACATGACTAGGCATCCAACAATGCAAATTAAGACACCTGTAGAGGAAAGCCAAACAATAACAACAAAAAAGAATATGGATCCCAACGACACCTTCAAGAAAAAAACAAAAACAAACAAACAAACAAAACATGTTTGTTTTAATTCAAAAATAATCAGCTCTATACAACATGTGCTTCCTCTGGACTTCTCAGTGTTAATCCAGTATAATAAGGACAGCTTGAGCTCGGAATTCCAGAGGACATTAAACTCAACTAACAGACCAACTGTTCTTTCTTCCCTACTGCAGTGTTCTTTCTGAAAGGAAATTAATGCATTTACTTGTCTAGATATTTTGGAATGCAACTTTTAATGTGCTATGAACTCTAGACCCTTCTAACAAGAAACATAGGAACACATGGTGAAGCTATTACATTTATGAAAATGATAAAATCACTTTAATTACAACTTTGTAATCTATCAGGCGGTAAATAATGACGACAATCTTGAGTATTTCCTGGTTTGAACTGTTATTAAGTACATGGGATATACATCTGTCCTTGCAATAATCGCATTCATTGAAATACTAATTTTCTCCTTTAAACCTTGATTACTTTTATTTGTCTGGTATTTCTCTATTCAACTGAAGAGACATTTGCTCATGTTCACCATGGGTAGACTTATATAAGTTTGGAAATCCATACATAACTAAGTTATGGGTTTCTGCACTCACAATTACTTATCAATTGATTGCAGACAATTTTGAACAATTCTACTAGAAACATGAAAAGATATAGATTGATTTTATCTGAGGCTTTTTGTGCAGGATCTTGAAGGTAGACATGATTCCTCACATAGTTCTCTTAGTAATCTTTTGGCCAGATGCCTTTCACTCTATCTCACTGGCTAGACCAGTGATGCTGCAGACCTTATCATTACTAACTCCACTCTTTCTAACACTGCTGTTTTACACACCCTATTGTCTGACCTCCATTAATATAATATGTTTTCTGGCTGGAATATAGACACATCCCCTTAGTACCCACTTTAACCCCAAACAATGAAAGTAAGGTCAGTTTATAGAAGGAAGCAGGCATGTTTAAAAGTGATGTTGAACTAAGGGGCAGAAAAAGCAACAAATCAAAGAAAGATCTGACAGCATAGGATATGACACAGGGAAGAAAAACAATTTAAGAGAGCAGCACAGGAAAGAGAGAAAAGCAGTTTTACTGGAAGAATTTTTACAGATACAGGTTGAAGAGAGAAGAAGCTATACACAGGTAAGGACAGAACGAGCTTGAGAATGAGAAGGAGCCAGAAGGCTAGAACAGATTGCTAGAGTTAGTTTGAGGCCAAGCAAAGCAATTCAATCAGAAGCTGAAAAAAGCCAGTTTGAATCAGTCAGCTTAGAAAGGAGTTTGAGCCATAACAGCTGAGTGAACCAGCAAGGCAGAGTTCAGAAAGGACAAGAATTGGTGAGCTTATTCAGGAAAAAGCCTCTAGACAATTGAGAATAAAAGTTACTCTTACATCCATTCCTCTGACTTACTAGTACATATTTTCTGAAATGAAGAACATATCCTTTGATGACTCCACCACTACCTAGAGTGAATAGTTGAATCTCTCTAGCCAGCTATGCAAAAGCTGTTTGCAATCTAGACTTCCTCTTCTTTTATGGAGATCCATCCCATTCTTCTACCCTCACTTTTATATTCTCCCATTGCTCATTTTTCTAAACATCAACTAGAAATGTCTCTTCTATGTCCGCCTATATAATCACAATTTATCTTCCAAAGCCTTCCCTGATAATCCACACCTTCTATAAGAATTTAAATGTTCCTCCATGTTCTAGGATTGTGTTGAAAATCAATCTATCTCTCACTGGTCTCTATAGTCTCTCTATCTGTACTCTCTGGTAGGATGTCAGTTCATTGTAAACAGATTTTTTTTTATTCATCTGTTTTATTCAGTTGAGTATGCAGTGGATTTGAATGAATGTTTAGAAATGGAATAGTCAAAGAAAGTACAAATAACTATAAACTTACTGTATTCTGAATCCCTACTAAATATATGGCTCAAGGTCAATCGTATTTGCTCTAAGAAGCTACCTCAACTGTTTTAATCTACACTGCAGTGAAATAATGAAAACAGTATATTTTACTGTCAATATGACAGCAATTAAATAAATGGTCCTTATTTACCAGGGTTAGTACAGCCCAGCCAAAGAGATGGCATAAGTTAAAAAAAAAAAAAAATCAAGTAGTTCCTTATAATTTTCTTTTCTTGTGTTCAACAATAGTTAAGTACATTTCCTCCACAAGATGTGGGACAATACTTTTCCACAACAGATTTCGGTATTATACAGAGGGAACTGGCAAACTTGTGAGTAAAAGGACACCTAGTATTTCAAGCTTAGGAACTCACTGGATCTTTACTGAGCCACACAATTCCACTGTTGCAGTGCAAAACCAGCCATAGTAATCACACAAACAAATGAGCAAAACTGTGTTCTAGGAAAGTTTACTTATGGGATATGAAATGTGAATATCATGTAGTTTTCCTACATCATGAAATGATTTTATAGTGTTATTTTTAAAAACATAAAAACCATTCTTAGTAAGAAGTGCAAACAGCAGCAGCAAACCAGACTTAACTTGCTGTAGCTTGCCAAATTTGATTTAGACAGATGTGTTCATCTAAACCGCCAAATCGCACGGAAAACATTGGCGCATGTGTCAGTTTACCTTCGCTCTGCGCGCTCTTTCTTCTTCAAGGCGACATCCAAATCCTGCAACTGCTCTTCTAATCTCTCACACAGTAGTTTCTGAAGGAGCAATATGCATGTGTTATTTTTAACGCTGGGACGTAGGCCGTACATTTCATGCTTAATATTAAACCTAAGGCTGTTAATCCATGAATTGAAGATGGCGACATGGTGAATAAATACTGAAACACGCTTAGTTTAAAAAAAGTGTTCAGGATCCACTTAACAGATGATGAGCAAGGTATTCTGTAAGAAAGCATGTCAGACAAACATAGCTTTATAAAATAAAAAGACATTCTCTGTGCCTACCCGGCTTTCAGGTTTCAGAAATGCAGTTTATTACTATTCAAAACACGGTCATATATAGTAAAAAAAAAAACAACACACACACACAAAAGACTTTAAATATATATATATATGCGTGTGTGTATATGACAAAGCACAATGCCAATATAAAAAAATTGAAAAATACACACAAAACAATACTACATGGCTACTGGATAAAAACAAAGCATAAAAAAATATAGATTAAGCTATGCTAAGCCACAGAAGGTAACTTCAGAGAAAATGGCGTAAAGCCATTATGTTGAAAACACAGTAAGGTTGACCTTGTGAAACAAAGTATCCAATTGGTGCAGAGAACAGAAATCTACTGTTCTTCAGTTTTACGAGAAAGTATGAATTACCAGAACACTGATGTTTCTTCCAGTGCTAACAACAAAGAGATACAGTAAAGGGAGAAAGAAGATATTAAAAAGGGGGTAAACCACAGAAACACTTATACACACACACACACACATTAATACACCCACATATTAACACACATCCTATATTTGTGCTACTTATATTTATGACAAATTTGAGAAGAAAAAGAAAAGGCTGGCTTTATAAAAGCCAGAAGTGTTCTAAAAGAAGACAAGAAGCACCCCTGAGCTACTTGTAGAAGGTAAGGACCCAAACAAGAGGCAAACACTATTGACAACTGCTTTGAAAATGGAAGGTGTTCAACGACTGCTAAGAAATATTATTAATGTATTAAATATAAAACTGAGGGCTGGAGACAGAGTAAGGTTAGGCCGTACATGCTGGCAAGGAGGGCAGAACCATTCTCCATCAGGGATGATCATCAGAGGAGGGCGGAGGCAGGCAGTGTGGTATCCACTGTCACAAGAATCACACAGAAGAATCTGAAACAAACCACATTAATATCAACACCTGCACTTTGTTAAAATAACGGCACTTCTTTCTTTTTTGAGACAATTTTTTGCTATAGTAATAGTGCAAGCTAAGCTGGTACTTGCTTTGTAGCCCAGGCTGGGCTTAAACTCAGCAATATTCCTGTCTCAGCCTTGGGAGTGCTGGGTTTATAAAGGTATGAGACCTCATTCCTGGTGAAAATAATGGCATTTCAGTACCTTAGGATACTACCACAAACTATATGAGGAACTAGATGGTATCTGCACACAGCCAATGAATGAAGAAATAGCTCATTTGATAATTAGGGATGAGAAAATCCCAGCGCTGGGAAGGCAGATCTGAGCCCAATGCCAGCATGGGTACTGAGTGAGTCCAGGACAGCCAGGGCTGCACAGAGAAACCCTGTCTCACAAACAAACACACACACATGAGAAATTAAAAAGCACTCCCACTAACAACCTAAGAAAACACTATGGTGCAGAACTTAGTGAAATGTTAGTCTTTTCTGAATTGTAATCAATTTCTAGTTTGCCACAGGGTGATCTCAGATTCTTTATAATGGAATTTTAAAGTTCAAGCGTAATAAAGTAGACTAACACATATGGAATTATAAAATATTTCCATTTTAATTATATTTCCATTATCTATATATAAGAAAGTTTTCTTTTGTTTTTTTTTTTGTTTTTTGTAAATTCAGATAAGGAAGAGACTGACACACAGGAAAAGACTAAAGTGTCAGAGCCATCTTATTTGAACACCAACATCACCACCAACTAGTTTTACCTGATATTTTACCGCAATGAACTCAAGGTGAACCAGTTATTTAAAACCAGTTTACTGTAAGTATTTAACTAAAAAAGTATTTTTTAAAATATTTTTAGATTTATAGGTAAGTTACATAGATATTACAGTATGCACATACGTCTTTGAACTTTTCACAAGAATATGATTTTTTTTCTTTGAAACGAGGTCCTGTTCTACAACTGGCCTCAAAGTTTCAGTCCACCTGCTCCAGCTCCCCAAATGTTAAGGTTAGAGGGCTGCGCCACAATGCCCAGTTACAAGGTTAAAATCTTACCAACCACTGCCCAAACTAACAACAGCATCAACAGAACAGTCTGATAAGACCTTTTCTGAACTAATGTCATTTTTCTGATTACAGAACCAAAGAGACTGTACGCGTTTGGTTGTTTCCCTACTCTCACCCTCTGGTACTAACATGTTTACCTTTTCTTTCTGTGGCTTTGAGAGTTTGTAGACTATCAGATGTCAAACATTTCATGAACAACTCTGAATAAGAGGTTGTATTTCCAAATGGTTATAGTGGTGTCCGTGTTTAAGAGAAGAACGTTCTGCTTATGCTGTCAAATCATCAGAGTGTCTCAGTGTTCTATTGCTGTGAGGAGACACCATGGCCACAGCAACTTTTATAAAAGAAAGCATTTGATTGGGCTGGCGTACAGTTTTAGAGGTTTCGTCTATTATCATCATGGCAGAGAGTACGAGAGCACAAAGGAAGACATCTGCTGGAGTAACTGAGAGTTCTATGTCCTTATCTGAAGGCAGCAGAAAGACAGAGACTGAGGCTGGTGTGGGCTTTTGAAACCTCAAAGCCCACCCCAGAGACACACTTCCTCCAACAAGGCTACACCTCCTAATTCTTAAAATAGTTCCATTCCCTGGTAACTAAACATTCAAATACACGTGCTGATAGAAGCCATTCTTTTTAAAAAAAAAAAAAAAAATACGTGTATGTGTGTGTTTGTGTATTATGAACTATATGTACAGTTAACACTGAAGGTCAGAGGAAGGCACTTGATCTCCTGGAACTCAAGTTACAGACACTTATAAGCTGACATGTGGGTGCTGGGAATTGAACCCAGGTCCTCTGGAAGACCTAGGTTCTTTTTTTTTTTTACATTTAAATTTTTTTAAATTAGTTTATTCACTTTGTATCCCAGCTGTAGCTCCCACCCCAACCACTCCCAATCCCATCCTCCCCCGCTCTTCTTCTATGCTCCTCCCCCAGTCCAATGATAGGGGAGGTCTTCCTACCCTTCCATCTTACTCTAGTCTCCCAGGTCTCATCAGGACTGGCTGCATTGTCTTCCTGTGTGCACTGGTAAAGCTGCTCCCCTCTCAGGTGGAAGTGATCAGAGAGCCAGCCCATGTCAGAGACAGTCCCTGTTCCTATTACTGGGATACCCTCTTGGACACTGAGCTGCCATGGGCTACATCTGTGCAGGGGTTCTAGGTTATCTCCATACATGGTCCTTGGTTGGAATATCAGTCTCAGAAAAAGACCCCTGGGCCCAGATTTTTTTATTCTGTTGCTCTTTGTGGAGCTTCTGTCCCCTCCAGGTCTTTCTATCTCCCCCTTCTTTCATAGGATTCCCTACACTCTGCCCAAAGTTTGGCTATGAGTCTCAGCTTATGTTTTGATACCCTGACGAGTACAGTCTTTCAGAGTCCCTGTGTGGTAGGCATCTGTCCTGTTCCCTGTTTTCTTCCTCTTCCGATGTCCATCCTGTTTGCCTTTCTGAATGAAGATTGAGCATCTTACCCAGGATCCTCCTCCTTGATTAGCTTCCTTAGGTATACAGATTTTAGTATGATTATCCTACATTATATGCCTAATGTCCACTTATAAGTGAGTATATACCATGTGTGTCTTTCTGCTTCTGGGATACCTCACTCAGGATGAGCTTTTCTAGATCCCACCATTTGCCTGCAAATTTCATGATTTCCTTGTTTTTAATTGCTGAGTAGTGTTCTATTGTGTAAATGTCCCACAATTTCTGTATCCCTTCCTCAACTGAGGGACATCTGGGTTGTTTCCAGCTTCTGGCTATTACAAATAAAGCTGCTACAAACATGGTTGAGCAAATGTCCTTGTTGTATACTTGAGCATATTTTGGATATATGCCTAGGAGTGGTATGGCTGGATCTTCAGATAGCGCTATTCCTAGTTGTCTGAGAAAGTGCCAGATTGATTTCCAAAGTGGTTGTACAAGTCTACATTCCCACCAGCAATGGAGCTGGTTATGGGTTGGCAGGATTAACATAGTAAAAGTGGCCATCTTACCAAAAGCAATCTACAAATTCAATGCAATTCCCATCAAATTACCAACACAACTCTTTACAGACCTTGAAAGAAAAATTCTCAACTTCATATGGAATAACAAGAAACCCAGAATCGCTAAAACAATCCTCTACGATAAAAGATCTTCTGGAGGTATCTTCATCCCTAATCCCAAGCTGTACTATTGAGCAACAGTCATAAAATCTGCATGGTATTGGCATAGAAACAGAATGGTGGAATAGAAGACCCAGAAATAAACCCAACACTTATAGACACTTTGTTTTTTTCACAAAGATGCCAAAACCATACAATGGAAAAAAGATAGCATCTTCAACAAATGGTGCTAGTCTAACTGGATGTCTACATGTAGAAAAATGCAAATAGTTATCACCCTGCACAAAACGAAAGTCCAAGTGGGTCAAAGACCTCAATATAAAAATGGACACACTAAACCTGCTAGAAGAAAAAGTGGGGAAGAGCCTTGAACTCACTGGCACAGGCGACAACTTCCTGATCAGAACACTAACAGCATAAGCTCTAAGAGCAACAATCAATAAATGGGACCTCATGAAACTGAAAAGCTTCTGTAAAGCAAAGGACACTGTCGTCAGAACAAAATGACAGCCTACAGACTGGGAAAAGATCTTCATCAACCCTATATCTGACAGAGGGCTAATATCCAGAATATATGAAGAACTCAAGAAGTTAAACAGCAACAAATCAAGTAATCCAATTAAAAAATGGGGAACAGAGCTAAACAGAGAATTCTCAATAGAGGAACATCGAATGGCAGAGAAACACTTAAAAGAAATGCTCAACATCCTTAGTCATCAGGGAGATGCAAATCAAAACGACCTGAGATTTCACCTCGCACCCATCAGAATGGCTAAACTCAAAAACTCAACTGACAACAGATGCTGGAGAGGTTGTGGAGGAAGACCTGGGTTCTTAAGTAACTGTTCTTAATTGCCGAGCCATCTCTTTAGCCACTTCTTCTCCACAACCCCCATCCCCGGCTTTTTTTTTTTTTTTTTTTTGAGACAGGGTCTCACTAAGTAGCTCTGGCTGTCCTGGAACTAACTATGTAGTTTCAAACTCACAGAGATCCAACTCCCTCTGTCTCCTGAGTGCTGGGATTAAAGGAGTATACCACCACACCAGGCTTTATGGAGGCCATTCTCATTCAAACTACCACACAAGGAATATATGACATTAATACAGATTATTATTGGTGATATTAACTTTGATCACTTAGCTAAAGAAGTATCTATTTTTCTACTTTGACGTTACACTGTTTACATTTCATAATCTACCTTCAAAATAAATCCCACTGAGCCTGTGACTAACATCTATTAATTCCACCTACGAGGGAAGCAGGGGCAGGAATATCAGATTTTGAGGCTAACATGGGCAACATCTTGAAACCCTTCTGGAAATGATGAATGAATGAATGAATGAATGAATGAATGAATGAATGAATAACGGGGCAGGGAAAGCAGTCCCATGGTAGATGTGTGAATAGCTTGCATTCGAATCACCAGTAACACACAAATAAATGAATAAAAACAACAAAACCAGAACAAAGGAATACACATTCAGCCTATACTCAAGGAGAGAGGCCAAAGTTTTCTAGGACTAGGAGTATTGAAGGATTTTGGCATATTAATAAAAATTACTACAGTAATTAATAAATTCACAGGTGTTTACAAGAACGATATAATCAAGTTACTCAAGCATCCTTCTTCTCTTCAGGCCTGCCCGTCATGTTTAGACCCGGCACGATCTCTGCCTCAGCAGTGCTGCCTGCACCACGCAAGCGCGCGCGCGCACACACACACACACACCTGTATTTCTACCTGTATTAAAATGAATTCAGTATAATCCCTCCAACTCTAACCAGCTTCAAAGAATTCAGACTACCATTGGTCCCAGGAAGAGCCCTGGCTCCTGTTGCACATCCTCCCTATTTGCTCACCTCTGATATTCTGAAACTCTATCCCATTCCACAAAGGACAGAGTTAAAGCTGGAAAACCACCTTCTTTTTGCTATGTATAAAACAGAGTCACTACTCGATTCCAATATCCAACAGTCAGTACCAAACTGTATTAGCAGTGTTTACCAACTGTAAAATTCATTACTTTGGTATACGTAGACTAAGCAAGGCACCCACTTTCACTCATCACATTATTTCTACAAAAAAATAACCTAGATTTCAAATCAACTTTACATTTTAATTTACTTCTGAAAGACTTGTCTTACATGACAACAAAACTTCAAATCCCACCAAATAACTATTTCTATGTACGAACTTGCAAGTCTCAGGCAATAATTTATTGCTTTTAACTAAAACAACTAGAATAGACAGGAGTTCTAAATTTACTGAATACATAACTTTTCTGCTCTCCAAGAACAAGGACCATTAATTTTTTTAACGAATACAATAGTGGTTTATCGTTGCTTCTAATTTTGATTTTGGAGTATCTTCAAGTCTGGGGCATAAAAAAACCCTACCAGACTGTAGAACTTCAGTCTCTAACAGCATTCTCTTGCCCTAGTAAAAATTCCCAACTACTTACAACGACAAACTATCAAACTCTTATAAGTTGCCATGGTCATGGTGCTTCATCACAGTAACACAAGAGCAAATAATACATGGGTTAGTCTTAAGAACCAACTTAATGAGATCCAGGCCACCCAGGGCCAATAGTGAGACCCCACCTTAAAAAACACAACAAAATTCAAATCATGATCAACCCCAGGAGCAGTGGATAACTCCAAACAAGCAGAGCCTAGCCCTCAGATGAGCACTGCTGTCTCAGAGCAGGTACGTACGAGTTCTGGATGGTTCGGAAGGCCACACTTTTTGCACGGTTCATCATCATCTGGAAGAACTGCGTCTTCACTTTCCTTTGCTTCCTCCTCTTCTGAGGCCGCAGAGGATTTGTCACTATCAGACCCTTCAGTTTCATCATTGCTGGAGTATTTCCACCTGCCACGTGTCCGAGAGCCAGTCCATCGAACTTTGCCTTTGGGTTTTACCTTGCATAATTAAAAGATAACATAACTGGGCATGAGAATGTTTTCAGATTTCTCCAGGCTACATTTAGCTGACACAGAAAGAGAAGATGAAAACGGTTAACTCTTGACATCAGGTCTGTCTACTACTAAGTTTTGGTATGTGTTTTTATTATTTTTTTTCTGTATTTTTTGGGAGTCTTAAAAATGGGATTATACAATGGCATTATGTCTTATAAATATGCCAAAAACAGCTGTATGAGCTTGTTCACATATCTGGGTGGTTGTTTCCCATTTTTTCACTTTCACAATGCACCCTCATTGATGTTAATGTTTGCATCCATCTTTGTGGTTAGGATAAATTCCTTGAACAGGATCCTGGGTCAAAGGCCATGAACACTTACAGGCTAAACCAACAGCAGGAAGATATACTGACACAATTATTTTTCAAAAAATTAAACTCTAAATTACAAACAAAATTTTCAAAGCAGGTCAGACCTGCATATAAACAATCCCAATAAATTTTTAAATTATTATAATCTAGAGTAAAAGCTGATTATGATATATCATTTTATTCCCTAGTTTTAGTTTTTTAAGTCCTATTTCACTTCATTGCTTTGTGAAAGGCCTCTAGGAGAGAACAAAATAATTCTAACATTAAAAAAAAAAATAAGGTTCCCAAAATAATTAAAAATTCCACATTTCAGGGAACAAAGATGACTGACAATGAACAAATAACCTGGCCATTAAAAATGGGAGAAAAAAAAAAAGTAGTACTTTTAACAGCAAAATCCCATGAATTAAAGTCAGACAGTCATAGAAAAGAAAATTCCTGCTTGTAAAATTAATGAGGAAAATGGATACTCTTATACACTGGCAATGGGGTGGCACAGTAATAGAGATTTTGACGGGCAATGTGACAATAACTATCAATCTTATAATACACATGCCCCTTGACCCAGTAATTCCAATTCTAGGAGTCTATTCTAAAGAAATACTCACTTATGTCCAATAGGATCTTCAATGCAGCATTGCCTGTAATAGTGAAAAATGGGAAACAACCTAAATGTCAATTAATAAGGGAGTAATTAAATAAACTGAGGTATATCCACACTATGAAATACTTTGTGGCCACAAATAAATATAAAGAGGACTGTCACTTCTGACACAAGAATAGAGACAATACTGTTAAGTGGAAAAAAAACAAAACAAAAAAGTTTGATCCAATTATATTAAAAATTTTATAAACAAATGTTTATTAGTGTATACACGAATGCTTAGAAGAGAAGCATGAGGCCTGTACATGCCAAGCTGTTCCTATGGGGAGCTTAATTTTAGATGCTACAACTCCACAGGCACATTACTAGTGGGATAACTTATAGAGTGTTTTCTCAGAACTGCTGGCAATAGAAAAAGAATCTAAAAACATTGTATGGTTGAAATGTAGTATGTGGAATAACTGAGAAAGAGAGGGAGATTTATTATTGTCTTTGAATAGTGATCTCAACACAAAGCTATAAACAATTTAGATCCAAATTGATTAAAATTAATTAATCCAAATTAATTAAAATTGACAACACAGGCTTTCGAGATGGCTCAATCATTAAAGCATCTGTCATACAAGCAAGAGGACCGGAATCTGGATGCCCACGACCCACATAACAAGCCATGCAAGGCAGTATGCACCTGCAACCCTATGAGGTAGGGACACAGAGAGGTGGACTGCTGAAGATCACCGGCTAACTAGCTGAGCTGAGCCCCTGAGCTTCAAGTTGTTTCACAAAGTAAGAGGTTGAAGGATAGAAGAAGCCAGCCGACGTTCACACATCCACACACATCCACATGAATACATCCACATTATCACACACATACACATGAAAGAAATTTGACTGAAAACTTAGTGACCAGCACAATGGCATGCTCAGTGGGTAAAAGCGCTTACTGTCAAGCCTAATTTGATTCCTATAATCCACATCGTGGAAGCAGAGAAGATACTTGCAAGTCCTTCTCTGACCTCTACAAGCATATGTCCAACAAGGAGACTAATATTTTAAAAATACTAAAAATTTTTAATTTTAATGAAAAAAAAAACACTAAAAATATTTAAAAATACTAAAAATTCAAAAATTTTCTCCATTGAAAACTTGGTGGAAATTTTACCTTGCTCACTTTAGAATTTGCATCCTTTTCTGCTTTTTTCAGGTGTTCCTTCTTTTCTGCTTTCTGCAAAGCTGCAGCCTCTCCTTCCGCTCCATCCTCTCCTTCTGCTCTTCTCTTATCGGCTTTCTGGTCTCTGATCTCAGCTACTTTTGCTGTGGGCCTAGATATTCTCGGAGACCTTCTTAAAGTTCGGCCTATGCTTGTTTTCTCTTCTTCCTTCCCCACCTTCTTTTCCTTGCTTTCAGTGTCAACAATTTGTGGGGGACAATCTGGCTTCTTCTTCCGACTAGATATCCTAATTGTCAATTTGATGCCTTCCTTCTGCCTTTCAGAAGTGATCTCTGTATTTTCTGAAGCAGCACTGTCTCCCTCAGCAACTAACTTATATTTAAATTTGCTTTTTTGCACAGAGCTCTTTGTCTCAGAAGTATCCTCCATGCCAGAGGCCTGGGCACTGTCCAGATTCGCCATTTCTACCTTCAAGGACTCAGAATTCTCTTTTAGAATTTCTGGGCTTGCACTTTCAAGGGACTGACCTTCACTTGAACCTCTGCTTAGACATTCTACACCTTTTCTTTCTGAAGTCAGTTTCTCCTTGGGATCAGTCATCTCAGGTAGAAGGGGAGTTTCGGGCACTTCAGAAGAATCTGGCTTTTCCGATTCTACAGCACTCCTTACAGCCTCTTCTGGTATTGGACTCAATCTTTGTATGTCTTTATCAACCAAAGTCTTCTTGGCCTTCTCCACCTTTTCCAGGCATTCAATGCCTGGTGTGTGGTTCTCAGTCTTACTTTTTGGGGCCTTTTCTTCAACTTTTATATTGCAGGATTCACTGGCAGATAAAGGAGGTTTCGAAGAGAGATCTGTTACTTTCTCAGGAGGCTCAAGATGCATTTCCGAGTTTGGAGGCCCAGGCTCCTCTAACCCTCTTTTCTGACTGTGGCTCTCTAAGACAGGCACAGAGCTATCTAGAGCCTTGCCTAGAGGGACCTCTTTCTCAAACTCACTTGTCTTTGTGCTTATGACAGAATTTAAGCACTCTGCACCATTTCCCTCCAGAATGGCATTTCCTTCCTTAGAAGGGATGTTAGAGTGATCTTCCTTTGTATCACAAAGTTGTGTTTCCATTTGTTCTGTCTTAAAATTTGGAGTTGCTTTGTCATCACTAATTTCTCCATTTACAAGTTGTTTCCCTTCATGACTCAAAGCACTGATGGCAGAGACCCGTTTACAAGTCTCTTCCTCTTGCTTTACCTCATCTTTTAAAAACTCTTTTGTTGGAGTAGCTGATTTACACAAAGGCCCTTTGACTGGACTGTCAAAGTCATCACTCAGCTTAATTTCACGTTTTTTTAGTGGTATTTTGGCTTGCTGGTCATTTTTAAGCTTCTCTGTTTCCTCAGTAGATTTCTCTGTGATGTCTTGAGAAGATTTGATGTTGCCACCAAATTCTACCCGCTCGGGTTCCTGTGTGCCTGTCCTCTCCAAGCTGCCTTTGAGATCTTTTGAGTCCACTCTGCACTCCTTTACTTCTACTTTAATGGGTTTGACATTTTCCTTGAAGGAATCACTTTCCTCTCTGATAATCTTTTTCTCCTCAGTCTCTGACAAAGGTTTTTCTAGCTTTACAATGACTGGCAGTTTCACGAGCTCCTTTTCATCTTCTTTTTCAATTTTCACAGCTGTTTCTTCTAGAACACTGGCCACACAATGCTTTCCGGAATCTAATGACTGGTCATCAACTTTTGTCTTTTCGTTTTCCTTTGATTTCTCTAAAACAAAAAAAAGAAGTTTTTAGTTTAAAAAAGTATCTTACACAATATAATACTTATTTCAATCTCAAAATGTAGCTTTTTGTAACTGGTTTATCTGGATCATAAAAACCTGGATCAAGAAAAACACTGTGAGTCACACTCTCTAGATATTGTAATAAAGGTTCAGACATCTGCTATCTGCACTTAGTGTCAGTGCTTTTGATGGAATGCAAATATTTATACAGCTCAAGTAATTTAGTACAAATCAGGGGCTGTCTCAAAATGCTTTATAAAATAGTTCCAAAGATCAAATTTTTAGAAATGTTCTTGTATACAAGTCACTAAGTATTTCAGGTCACCAAGGTAACATGAACACTGTAATGGGAAAATGAAGAGACAAAGAAAAATGCCCATAAGTCTAATCCCTACAAGCAATCACTGCTAATGGTTTTACGTTATTTTTCTCTATCTTTAATTGCATATATTTTTCACAAAAATGGAGTCATGTTGTCCTATTTTTTTCTCTGAAACATCAGCACTTTTTTGCTGATGTCTCCTGAGGACAGAAGCCTGCATCCTGGGCAAACCAGGCAAGTATCTGCTTCTTTCCTTACCAATACTTGTAAAATGTCTGCCAAAAATATTAGTATTTATTATGTATTTTTATTAATTATGTACAATATTGCACATAAAATCAACAAGGCGTGGCACAGGCAAGCTCTTAATGGTGGCTAATTATCATATTATTAGGAAAACCTTTAATCTTTTAAGCCTACTTAAAATCTATTCAAATTTTAACACTTTCTCTATAAGGAATGATTTACTGAGGTTATTATTTATTACTTTATGTATGTTTTTGACAGCACTAGCTCCTCAGAATCCTAATTATTTATTCACACTTTTATTTGTCCTACTAGTCTCAGAATTATTCTTCTAGGACAAAATCATAGATTATCTATATACAACACTCAAAACACCTGCTGATCTAACTGAATAAACTGTAGCATAAATGTAAAAAAAATTTAAATATACTTATTTCTTATTATTATTTATGTATATTATGCAAATGCACGTGGAGGCCAAAAGCATCAAATTCTTTACAGCTATGCTGAAGGGTATCTGATCACCCTCTGAACCCCAAGACTGTGTTGTTTACTGGAAAAAATCTATTTCTAGTTGTGGTATGGCTCAGCCCTAGCACACACCTTTAATCCAAGAGCTTTTTGCTCTTGGCCAAGAGGCAAAGGAAGCAGCCATTTGACAGGGAGTGAAATAAGGAAAAACATCATAGATAGTGAGATAAGTCAGGAGGACAGATAGAGAGATGCACAGGAAGTAGAAGGGAGGAACATTCAGTTTGAAGGTTTTTTGAGAAGGCATGGAAAAGGTGAACTGGATGCTCTCTCTGCTTTCTGGGCTAGCAGGCTTTCACCTCAACATCTAGCTCCTAAATCGTCATAAAACTGAACTATTGAGACTTTGTTAAAATAACGTTTAACACTTCCAGCATGGCATGACCACATGGACAGAGAACATATACCACCTGCAGAGAAACTGAGAAGCCATCAGATTTGGTAAGCCACCTGGGAAGTCCTCAAAGAGAATTAACTATGGCAAATATTATGATACAAAGTACTAAGACCCTGTATAGTACTACTTTAGATGGCTTGAAAATAGAAGCAGAAAATAAAAGGCTAAATGACTTAACTGTAATTGGCTCATATCGATTATGATTATTATTATTTTGGTATTTCATATTTTATCCTTAATAGCCGTAGTGGATTCTTGTACCTTCTCAAAGAAAAAACCTTTGAGATACAGGAAAAAGAAAAATATTAAAGGTGGATTAATAAGCTACAAGGCATCTTGTATCTTATTAGAAAAATACTCAGACACAAAGAGTGGAATTTAAACAAAAACCTACCGCACATGATTAAACTGAAGAGAAATGGACCAAGGTTGTTAGAAAACCAACCTTAGTTTATCCAGTTACTATGTAAGACCCACCAGCAAACCATAGGGACCCCTAGGGTTATGAAGAATTTAAATGGAGTCGCATAAACATACTAGATTTGAGAATTAAGGAAGTGGTTATTTTATATAGTGTACATTCACTTCATGTGAAGCAGATATTAAATTCATGGGCAACTAGAAGAGAATTATCCCCCAAGACAGGAAAGATTTGGCAACAGCAATACTTAAAGCCAGTCCTCAGTTACAGTGATGAACCTGGTGGAAAGAAAGCTAGGGCCATAGAACAATGAAATAGGGCTAGAGGTATTAATGTTTCTCAGGAACAGGTACTAGGTGAAGGTCAACATGCTGAGTTACAAAGGCGGCTTGAACTTGAGGTGCACAACGTGGCACTATGTTGTTTAGCAACTTGAAATGCTTGAGACAAGGTTAAAGACTCAAAAAAAAGGTCTAAGTCATTTACCAAAATTATGCAAGGCCCAAAAAAGCCTTCACTGATTTTTCACTAAGACTGACTTCACCTGTAAATAGAACAAAATTATAATTGAAATCTTTAGCTTCTGAAAATCCTAATTCAGAATGAAAAAGGGTGATCAGGCCTTAAAGGTAAGATCAGCATGAATAGATGAATGGATTAAAAACACACCTGATATTGGATCTCCTATTTATAACGCTACTCCAATCTCAGAAAACAAAACAAAACAAAAAACATAAAATAAAGAATGCTGCCAGGCGCATACACCTGTAATTTCAGCACTTGGGAGATATAAGCAGGAGGATCTCTGTGAGTTCGAGGCCAGCCTGGTCTAAAAAGCAAGTTCAGGACAGCCATGGCTACACAGAGAAACCTCTTTCTGAAAAACAAACAAACAACAACAACAACAACAAAAATACTTTTGAGAAAAATATAAAGAACAGCCACAGAAGCTGGACACAGTAGCATAGTGATACACACTTGTAATCCCAGCACTTGAGGCAGAGCCAGGTGATCTCTTTGAATTCAAGGCCAACAGACTCTACAAAGTGAGTGCAGGACAGCCAAGGCTACACAGAGAAACACTGTCTCAAAAAAGAAAACAAAAAACAAACAAAAAAAATCAGTCACAGACAATTCAGGTTATACATAAGAAAGACATAACAGCTGCAGAGAGACTGGATAGTAGAAAAAATTACTATATTAAATCAGCCTGTATATTTTAAAGATATGTTGACCTCTGAAGGGAAACCAGGATATATGTACATTGGGAAGAGGTTTTAGCTTTGCTTCCACAGGAGAAGAGCTGTGGATACTGTAAAAAATTGACAAAGATTAGATCTGAACAGAAGAGGTCTGAATAAAGAGAGGCAGTGATTCATCAGGCATCATGGTCATTCAGTCCAAACTAACTTACAAAGACTAACAAATGTCTTTCATTTCATCCGACATGAAAAATTAAAAAAATATATTTTCAAATAATTTTCCAAAGGCATACTTTCCTTACTGAATGAAATAAAAAAAAAATGGGTTTTCTTAATTAATTCCATGTTAGAATGTTAAGACTGTGGATTGTCATGTGGCCCATATCATCTTGGATAACAGCTTCTGAGTTTTCTTTTGAAATAAAAAAGTTATTTTTATTGTTTGGTATTAAAAACACAGCTAAGAGATTTAAAAGGTTTCAAGTAAATTCTAAGAGTTACTATAGTTCAAACTTGTTTTCTAAAGCTCTAAAAGCTGGAGTGATTTGGAGCTAAGATAAAGCATTTAAAGACAGCAGCAGATGCCCGTGCCTTTAATCCCAGCAGAGACAGGCAGGACTCTCTAAATTAGTTGTTTTCAAAATTCTCGAGTTGCAAGGTACAGCAGCAGCACTCACTTTAATCCCACCACCCAGGGACAAAACTCAGATACAGCACCTAACTGGAGTGTTTCTACAACAGAGAAACCGCATACCACATTTAGAGATTATTATTTAAAAGCCTCTACAGGGTTACTACAAAGGCAGCTATTTCCAATGGGGACAGGAGCAAAGTTTTGAGAGTTTTGATAAGTTTATCTCTGTCCATGTAAACCTGACCAATACTGAACTAGATAATACGGTAATTGTAGATTGTTGTTTTAAAAAATGAAAATCCCAAAAATTCAATTTTACCAATAAAGACTCAGGAGCCAGCTGCTGGGATGAAAGCCTATTAGCTCAGGGTCAAGAAAGCACACAACTGACTTTCGTACTCAGCTCATGTACCAGATGGAAAAATGCCAAAAGCCAAAAGCCCAAAAGCTTGCTAGCTCAGCAGATGGCCCAGGAGGAAATGGCCTGCTGGCTCACTCAACAGCTCAGGAGGAAAAAGCCAAAAAGATTTTTTTCTTCTCCGTGCTGTCTTAAATACATACCCTTCAACTCAAATTTCCTCCTTCCCCGCCCCCACCCCTTTTAAAAAATATTTATTTATTTATTACATACTTAGTGTTCTTCCTGCATGTGTGCCTGCAGGCCAGAGGAGGACACCAGAACTCATTAGAGATGGTTTTGAACCACCACGTGGTTGCTGGGAACTGAACTCAGGACCTCTGAAAGAACAATCAGTGCTCTTAACCTCTGAGTCATCTCTCCAGCCCCCATAGTCCCTCCTTTCTATTTACTCCCTGTCAGATGGTTTCTGGCAGAAAGCTCTTGGATTAAAGGTGTGTTCTAGGGCTGAACACCACATCAAGAAACAGGTTTTCACAGTTCACAATCCCAGGTTCAGAATGGGATCATTTATATCCTGCAACAATAGATAGTGGCATGTACATGTACATGCAGATGGAACACTCATACATTAAATAAATGAATAAATCTTAAAAAAAAAAAAAAAAAGAAAGGAGTCCACCAACATTTTCCTGTTAGCTTCTACTGCAAATGCTTTCCAAATAGAGAATAAAATCTGGACATTTTACAGGGCATTTTACATTTTACAGAACCTTATACTTAGTCATTGCTAACCACCCTAAGGTCATAAGGATGCCTCCTTACCATGATGAATTGAATCTATTTGAGGCAGAGTCCTTCACAGGCTTAGCCATGGAAGGAAAGGTATCACAGTGAAAACTGGTACCTACCTGAACTCCTTTGTGACCAGGATGTGGTAGCAAGTGTCTGTGCCTTCCCACACTGAGGAAATAGCTCATTTTCCTCTAATCCTCATCACTACACCTCTCACCCCTCCCCCAAAAGAGGCACCTGTTAAACTGTGAAGATCAACTGAATGGCCACAACATTTGGGCTAATGCATGGTTTCCTGATGGTTCATCAATCACTGATGAAACCAAAGCTAATAAACAGTGAGCCTTTAAACAAGGGGGCTGGGAGAGCATGGAATGGCCAGTGCTGAGGAAGGAACACATTGGCAATGCTACAGCTATATGGTCATTAAAATGGAAAACCACTAACTGCAGATAAATGGCAAAGATATATGGTTAGGAGACATGAATGGAAATGGTAACACCTAGCAAAACTTAACATCACATTTATGTAGCTCATACAGGTAAGACAGACAAAACATCTGAAAATAATGAAATAGTGGACAAATTGGCAGCATGTCTAGTTAAGACTAGAATATTAAAATTTTTCCAGGGAACAAAAGCAGAATAAATCAGCAAAATGATATCTTATTCATTCAAAAAACTGGAAAGTTCACCCCTAACACTAAACAAATCAAAGAAAAAGGAAAACCAAATTAAACCAAGACAACTCTATGAGAATAACTATTATAAGGAATACATAGGCAGGCAGTGGTTCACACCTTTAATTCCAGCACTTGGGAGGCAGAGGCAAGTACATAAGAATTACACTGATTTAAATTTAAAAGCTATTGCAAAGGGCAGGCTGAAATTCAAAGTGGATGTCTTTTCTGAACTATAAATAAATATATTTAAACCTTGAATTTATATATAAAGAGAAATGGGAACAGGCATATTTATCAGCACATTCTAAGGTATATGTAGTTTCAAGTTTTCAACAGAACTTTGTAAAATTTCAATTGAAAGATAATACTTTTTCTGTTGCCAAAAAACATTTTGCCCTAGGAAATATGTAATATGCCAAAAAAAGAATGCACCAGAGTTAAGGCTGAGTCAGAGTTTTGCTTTTATCTTTTCAGGAAATTAAAAGCATCTGACTAATGAATCCATAGGCAGTTGGACAAGTACAACATCTGAAGAAAAAGAACAGATCATCAAGAGAAAATGTCCCAAGAGTCAACTGGTTAGGTGGTATTGCCCACCTCCAGCTTGTCTATGCTGCCCTCCAAAGATGAAGTGGCAAATGTCTTTGTGTGGTCCCAATTCCATTAAAACCTAAAGCTGGTTTTGGGGTTGGAGCTTGGCTCGTCTTTTCTAAACACATTCATGCTTATCAGAAGAGCCACCTGGTATGGGACAGAAGATAACAAAAATAAGAGACTATTTTATTGCTACTAATCTCACAATCTTTTCGTTTTCATTTGACTCTCCTAAACTTTTCTAAAGGTATGAACATCATCTCAAAATCTGTAAGATTATTATGTATACATAAACATTCTGTTTGATACTAGTAGTCATAAAGAGTACTAAGTAATTCTAGATATAAGCTTCATCCAGCTTCATGTAGCTTACTGTGTTTTCAAGTTTGAGTCTGAAATAGTTAACTAAGAACAAAGTTTGTCTACCTCAGATGTACCTAATAGATCATGGTCATCAATCTTTTTGGAGATCTGCTGGATATGGAATTTAAAATGTTTCTACCATTCCTGACCCTAACCTTTGAAGTCTCTAAGAAGATGATGGGGCCGCAACGATGAATTGGATTGTGGTACCATTACCCACTGGGAAAAACTGTCCCAGGCCTCTCTTGCCAGGACTCTCTTTCCAGGTTCTGCCCCAGGACTGCCACTAAGCTGACAAAACACCACCCAAAGACCAGCTTCGGACCACAAACTGCTCAGAACATTCAAATTGCTAAGTTCCTGGGAGAATGATTCCAAAATTTTGTATAACTTTGAACTCAAATACATAACCCGAAAAAAGACTGCCAAATACAACTAAGCTGGGCATTGTGGGAAGCTTGGCAAAAACAGTTTCATTATTATAAATAGTTTTGCTGTCAAGAATTAAAATCTTTCCTTTTTATTTAGATAAAAAGGGGGAAATGTTGTAGGATATTTGATTACACTGTGAACCCCGAGGTTGCTATTTACTGGAAAAACCTGTTTCTAGTTGTGCTTTGACTCAGCCCTAGCACACACCTTTAACTCAAGGGCTTTCTGCTTCAATTAAATCCAATCAACCCTAAGTCAAGAGGTGAAGCAAGCAACCAGTTGAAAGGGAGTAACCACATGAGAAAAAACAGAGGAGAAGAGCTTTAGGAGGATGGATAACGAGATGCACAGGAAGTGGAAAGGAGGGACATTCAATCTGTGGTTTTCTGAGCCGGCACAGGAGAAAGGTTTCCCTTTCTTTTTGGATGTCTGCTGAGGAGGAAGGTCAGCTGTTGCTCTCTGAGCTAGCAGGCTTTCACCCAACATGTGTCTCCCTAGTGTTATTGGTAAATTTGAACAACTGATATTTTGTTAAAAAAAAAAAAAACAACACAGCTATAGTTATGAACAGTTATGAGCTGCCTGACATGGATGCTGGAAAGCAAATTCAGGTCCTCTGCAAGAGCAGTACCTGTTCTTAATTCCTGAACAGAATTAAGAATTAATTCTTAATTCCACCTCTTATATCCTCCATCAATACCTTTTAAAAAGTATTTGTGAGGGGCTGGAGAGAAGGCTCAGGGGTTAAGAGCACTGTCTGCTCTTCCAGGAGTCGGAGTTCAATTCCCAGCAACCACACAGTGGCTCACAACCATCTACACCCTTTACTGCCCTTTTCTGGCATGCAGGTGCACATGCAGATACAGAACTCATAAAATAAATAAATACAATCTTAAACAATTCTTTGTTCAAAAAGAAAAAGTTTTTGTGAACAAGTAAGAAAGTAAGATCCATGCAAGGTTTGACAGATTAAAGCAACGCTATGCTACACAGTGTGCCAAAGTACCATTCAGCAGATTTAAAACAATATTTAAAATAGCAGATATTAAAGCCATCAAAATATAAAGGAGAGGAGAAAGCACGTGCTGGGGCATCTCTTAGACAAGCTGGACCCTGCAACAGGGTGGACCCCTGGGGCGGAGATCATGGAGACTGGAGAAGCCACCTCTAACCAGACAGGGCTCCCCATGGAGGGAGGGAAACACCAACCCACCCCCAAAAAAATTCCACCCAGAAATTAGCCTGCCTATAGAATATGCAGGGTTAAAGGTAGAGCACAAACTGAGGAAATGTGCAACCAATGCTCAATCCGAGACCCACTCCTTGGACGAGAGCCAAGCCCTGAAACTACCGATGACACTCTACTGATGGGAGTTCAGTATGGCTGTCCTCTAAGGCTCTGCCCAGCAACAGATCAAAACAGAAATGGAGACTCACGGCCAAACAATGGACAGAGCACAGGAAGCCTTATAGAAGAGTGGGAAGAAATAGAAAGGCCAGGAGGGGACAGGAGCTCCACAAGAAGACCAACAGTCCCAACTAACCTGGGCCCAGAGGGACTTTTGGAAACTGGGACCATGCATGGACTAGACCTAGGCTCTCTACAGA
Organism: Meriones unguiculatus; assembly: GCF_030254825.1. Classification (NCBI taxonomy): domain Eukaryota; kingdom Metazoa; phylum Chordata; class Mammalia; order Rodentia; family Muridae; genus Meriones; species Meriones unguiculatus. The sequence continues at coordinate 83,120,222 of NC_083361.1, read as the reverse complement.
TATATACCCAACAGGAGCTTAACCTCCAGGTGGGTCCCCTAGAAAGGGGAAGGGAGGCTGTCTCTGACATGGTATACCTTTTGCGTGTTCTTTGATTACTTCCCCCTGCAAGGCTGTCTTTCTAGGACACTGTGAAAGAAGAAGTATACAGTCCTGATATGACTGGATGTGCTGGGCTGGGTTTGTGGAGAGAGGCTCTTTTTTTTTTTTTTTTTTTTTTTTGAGGGGCAGGGGAGGATAAGGGAATGAGGAAGGGATGGGGGGAAGAGACCAGGAGGAGAGGAGGGAGGGGGCTAAGATCGAAATGTAAAGTAAGTAACTAAATATGTATATAAAGGATACAGATATCTGCCAACAATTCAGAGTGGTGAATGGTTCCACTGCTGAGGCCAGAGCTCAGTTGGCAGTTTGCACAGATCCACGGGTTTGAGCCCCAGCACTGCATGCATCGGGGAGTGTCGGCACATGCCTGTAATCCCAGAACAGGGAGGTGGATACAGAAGGGTCAAAAGTACAAGATTATCCTCAAGTTATATAGTGAAGTCAAGGTCAGTATGGGCTCCAAGAGACTCAAAAGTAAAAAGGGACAATGAGCTATCCAAACTAAACAATTTATCAAAGAAAGTAAACTTCAATAATGGCTTCTGTGTCTATAGTAAAAGGTATGTGTGCTGTGCTAACAATATAAACAGTGTGAAACCACTTAGTAACAATACTTCTGCTTTATACTTGGAACGTCATTCTTGAAAGAAGAATGGAAAATGGTTAGAACAGAATGTTAAGTACAAAAATAAGACACAAAACTCGTTACCAAATAACTCCACTAAATAAACACAACAGTAACCATGGCTACAAAAAAGACCAGAAAGAAGTAGATCATAACAGCCTGTTTGTTTGTTTTTGGTGACAGGGAAATTACTGATGTTTATTTTACTTTATCCTCAATTTTTCTATAGTAAACTTCTAATTCCCTTTATAATCAAAAAAGTTAGAAAGAACATCAATTTAAGGTGACCAACTGGGTTATTCAGGATAAAGGAGTTTCCTGTAATGTACTAAACTAAGGCAATCCCATATACTTTTATCAAGTCACCATTGTCATTAATATTGAACTGTAATTAAACTACAAAAATTAGCCCAACAATGCTACTACATTAACTTGCAAGTCTCTCATTTTATATATCAGCTGAGTAAGGTATGTTGAACATTTTTCAAGATGGACAGCCGGAGCTTAAAAAGCAAACTACAAGAGAGCAATACAAATTGGATCTGTTCAAATACATCACTAGTAGTGGCTACTAATAAGAAATGGAGGCATGAAAAAAATTTAAAGGAGGGCCCAGCAAGAGCACTCAGTAGTAAAGGTGCTGACCAAAGCTTACATCTTGGAACCTACATAAAGGTTGAAGGGAACTGGCTCCCACAAACTGTCCCTGGGTTGCGAGCATGCCCTCACACACAGCTATTACCATACCTTCAATCTCTAGCCATCCATGAGGCTCCAAAACTGCCTAGTAACGTTCCCATTTTCTCTAGCAAAGCTTTAATCTTCTTCCTTATGCTTAAATCTACAATCTCCCTGTCATGCCTATTTCAGATGATTCTGCCTTCAATTTCACAAAGAAAACAGAAGCCACAGGGTAGCAGCTCCCTCTCACCACCAAACAAAACCTGCTGCTACCCAAGCAAAGATGCTTATTTTCAGCCAAGGCAAATTCTACCACCCCTGTTTCAGACCTCATCTCTTGCATTTTCCTCAGTTTTAAGCAGTGTCTCCATCTCACTTGTTTTAATGAGATCTTACTGTTGTACAAAGAGATGAAGGACAGAAACAATAACGGCTGGCAGAGCCTGAGGCCAGAATGAACAATATAAGCTCCGCAAGAGCATCTCATCTTATTCAGATTCTTCATAAGCTTACAGTGTTTACTGCATACTATGCATTTCTCTCTGCCCCTAACCTTCCTGTTTCTAAGCCTGAGAACACTGCCATGAGTACTAAACTCTCCTGGTGTGAAAAAGTCCCCAGAATATGCTGAATAAATAAGTAAAATGTAAGCAGCAGATGGGGGTAGTGGTCTCTTTGTGGTCTTTGCTACTTGGTATGCTGAGGAAAGGAGTTTAGAACCAGCCTGTGCAATGTTCTGAGACCTAGGCTCAAACAACAAATACATTGTTTTGTTCTGTTTTGAGATAATCTCACCATGTAATCTAGGATGGCCTGGAATACTCTATGTAGTACAAGCTAGTCAGAACAAACCCCCTATCTCAACTCTCCAAGTGCTGGCATTATCAATGTAACCATTCTGCCTAGTTTCAAAACTTTACAAATGTATTAATTAATTATAACAGGTGGCAGGCCAGATCTGGCTTGCCTGGCCTAGACGTCTATGCTACCCTCATGTATTATGTAGACTTACTCCTAAGTTAAGGTCTTACAATTCAATCATTAGTTGGCTACCTCATTTCTATTTTGAAAATGTTAGTCTAAAGTCAGGTGTAGTGGGGCAAGCCTACAAAAATACTAGCTATTTGGAAGGATGAGGCAGAAGGACTGCAAGCTCAAGGCTAGCCTGGATAACTGAGCAAAACTTTATAAAGAAATAAAAAGTAAAAATAAGGGCTGAAGATGTAGTTTGGTAGCGTAGTTCTGGCGCAGCATATGTGAGTCTCCAGGTTCAATTTCCAGTAACAGAGAGCTGGGGCAGGCTTGTAAACACTACTTGAAAAGCTGAAGCCAGAAGATATTAAGTTCAAGGTCAACCCAATGGTAGAATGCTCAGCCAACATGCAAGAGGCGATGTGTTTTACTCCCAGTACTACCCTCCAAAACAAACAAACAAACCAACAAACAAACAAAATAAAAAATCAAGAAGAAAAAAAATCATACTGGGCTATAACTCAGGAGTACAGTATATGCCTAGAATGTGTTCCTGAAGTCCTTGTTTTGGTCCTTAGCACCAGCCAACATGCAAAAATCACATATTCCCACAAAAGATATACGTGAATGCTTATAGCATTATTCAGAGTTATAAAGTACAAATAACTCTTATGTCCAAATAGTAAAGGGATAAACAAAATGTACTACACATACACAAGGGACATCCTTCTAAAGGACATACTGATAAAGCATACTTGTGTAAAAGTTGGAAACATGTTATGTCAAAGAACTCAAACACAAGGTTGTACTATAATACTCATTTCATTTACATGAAATGTCCTACAGAAAAGATACATCACCAGTTCCGGGGGCGAAAAGGAGAGACAGTGAACAGCTACCAAACAATTGTGATTTTGTTGATATTTGATGGAAGCCTTCTAGAATTAGATAATGGTTATGGTTTCCTATATTATGAATATACAAAAAAAGCTATGGACTGTACACCTTTGAAAAGTGAGTTTATCTTAGGACTTTTAAACAAAATACTGTATAAATTACAGGTATTTCTAGACTCAATCAGGGCTGAAAACCGCAAGCAGACAGGTTCACTTTGTACATTTCTTCCTCTGCTTACATTTGGGCAGACGTATATGACATAAAATTTAGTAAGTACTTTCCGATTAGCAGGAGTGAAGCAACACTTAGGTTAGCTGAGCTGATCTCAACCTCAAGCTTCCACAGACATTACTTTTTCATTTTCTGTTCCTTCTAAATTGGAAAACAGTATGTCACGGGTAAAACAAGCATTAAATGTTTGTTAACCCTGGGACAAGTGTATACCTACAAGTATATACCTAAACGTATTTACTGAACTCTTAAGAACCTTAACAGGTCCAAAAAATGTTCGAGGAAGGTTAAACTGTGTTTTCAAATGCTAATTTCAGTGCCTTGAGATACGGTTACCACCCTGCCACAGGCACTGTTATGATTTGAATTATCCCCCATAGCCATGTGGTGATAAGCTATGTTCTCCAATTATTTCAGATTGGCTAAATAAAGATGCTGAATCCAATGTCTGGGCAGTAAGGAGGTAGGCAGAGTTTTAGGTTCCTGAGCTTGGGTTTGAGAGAGGAGAGCAGAAAGGAGAAAGCAGAAGAGGTAGCAAGGGAGAGGAAACGGGAGAAAGGAGTCACCATCAGGCAAGATGGTGATGAGCACGTGTCTGTCTGGACAGACTGATGGAGCTAAAGGGGCCCTGGAGTCATCAGATTGGCAAGTGACTGGCTTTTATGTGAGTGTTAAAGGTACTAGGACTGCAATAGCTCAGAATCTGCCCAGCATAGTGCTTACAACAGCTTAATATAAAGCATAGTCTCTCTGTGTCAGTCACTGGGGAACTAGCTGGTTAAAGAAAACGGCTGTTGTAATAATTTTCTGAATTAATATAGAAAGAATAATTTATCTCTCTATAAGAACACTGACTTGAATACGAACCATTGTTTGGAAATAAAACTCAACCATTTGACAGCTATACCCAACTGCTGTGAAAGGCTCTAATAAAAGTGGCATAAAATATCAAGTAGTCTAGACAAACTGAGGAAGGGATCAAAAGGGTTTATTTTAGAGTATTCAGGAAGTTTATTTAGATTATTCAGGAGGCCGCACCTGAGGGAGAGACCTGCAAGACAAAGCCAAGGACAGGACAAGGCAGAAGGGGAAAATCAAAGTCCTGAGAAATCTGAATACAGAGGCAATAGTAGTAGACAGCTGAAGCGGCGGGCAAGGCTGGCTGGGAGCTTACGGACGGCACTCTTAAGAAAATTTAGAGCTTGTCAAATGGAATTCTGATTACCTAAGTATTCAGTGGCTGGTAAAGTCTCAAAGCCATTTTCTGTCATTACATACTTGGGCACACATTTGCAGTAATGTGCTTCACCTTAGTTCTCACTAAACCAAAATGAAAGAATCTTTTTCCTGAGGTTAAGTCTAAAGGATGGCCATTTGACTAGCTGATTAAAAATCTATTTGAGTTAAAAGAATGACTTCAATATTCTCTCCAGTTGATGATCTACCATCACTTCATTCTTGCCTAATTTCCAAACTGTAACTACACTTAAACATTCTGTCATGTTCTGCCTTATAACTGTGACTACGTCACACACTGCTGAAGACTGTTCACTTGCCAAGTCCACCAGCAGCAATGTTTGCTGACATCCAAGAGTGAAGACATAACCAACTACTTTCTTTAGTCTCTCCATGGGACAGATGGTGGTCACCACAAATGAGACAACAGCCAAGAGGGTTTGAAGGCTGAGCTACCTCTTAAGTTACACAAAAGTGCAGTGTCCACAGGAGAGAGATCACTCAGTTGCTCAAGTATTCAAACATGAGATCTGGAGCTTGATCTCCAGCAGCCATGGGAAACCTGGGCACTGTCCTCTAACCCACAGCTGGAAAGGCAGAGACAAGAGGGTCACTGGTGCTTGCTTGTCAACCATTACAGCTGAATCAGAAGGCTCCAGGTTCAATGAGAGACTGTATTTCAAAAATTAAGAAAAGAAACAACACTGACCTCTGGACAGATACACACACGCACAGTTTCAGCTAGAATACCCAGTCGTCCAAAAACTACTTAGAACAGTCTTTGCCTTACTCCCTGATCTGGAAGAACTGAGGTAATTCTGTCTAGTAAGCTTGCCTCATCCATGGTTTTACTTTTTATGGAGTCAGTCAACCATTCACAAACAGTCGTAAAGGAAAAAAGGTACACACTATATTCACACAGCTTATGACAGGATATTGTTTAAGTGTTCTATCAACCGCAACAGGTGAATAAAAAAGTTCATTTTACTATTTCTATTTGTATTTCTTATATTTCTATGTTGCATCTGGGCAGTGGTGCCAGCAACACACACCTTTAAGCCCAGCACTTGGGAGGCAGGTGGATCTGAGTTTGAGGCCAACCTGGACTTCACAGATGAGGGGAAAACCATCCAAACAAACAAAAACTTCATTTTTGTTTCCTTTCATATTCTGTATGGTTTTTACTTTTTAATTTATTTTTTATGTGTAAGGATGCTTTGTCTACATAGATTATCTGTGCATACCTGGTCCTCTCAGAGGAAGAAGATATCCTGGAACTGGAGTTATAGTAGGTTGTGAGCTACTGTATGCAGAGGAGCAATCAGTGCTCTTAACTCTCTTAACCATTTTTACAACCTCTTTATTTAATTTAATCTATTTTTTTATCTTTTTATTTTTTAAGAAAGGGTCTCAATATGTCGTCCTTTCTGGCCTCAAACTCACCAAGATCCACCTGCTTCTGCCTCCCAGAGGCTGTGAGTAAGGGTGGTCCACCCACGTTCAGCCTTTTTGATTTTGTTTTGTTTTGTTTTGTTTTTTAAGACAGGGTTTCTCTATATAACAGATCTGACTATCCTGGATTCACTTTGTAGACCAGGCTGGCCTCAAAACCACAGCGATCCACCTGCCTCTGCTTCCCTGAGTGTTGAGAGTAAAGGTGTGAGCCAACACACCTGGGCCTTTCTTATTTTCTCATTGTATGTAGAAAAAAGCAAATAGAATGAACAAATAACCAAACTGAACAACCAAATGAACAAAACGAATTAGGTTTTATGCCAGAACTAATCCCTAGAGAATGCTACTGAGAGAACCAATAAAAGCAAAAAAGGGAAAAAAGCAAAACCCCTCTAGAACCCAAGGGTGTACTTTAAAATTATTATACTTTAACATAGTAGCCTAAACATTTGTTATATACGAAAAGGTAGCTTATAAGAAAAACTACCACCAGTATTTGAAACCATATGAACAATGGTCAAAAGAGCATAATATTTAGGATTGAACCGAAGAAAATGTCTAATGTAGAAATATCATTTCAGTATAAAGAGGCTTAATTATTAGTTTTCAAGCAACGCTTCCTATATATGAATTATTGATAGTTTCATCAAAGTATCAAGGTAAAGGAAGAACATGGTATAAAACACAAAATAAAGTATTTACATGCAAACCCAAGTTTGCTCTTCAAAACATACATTAATTAAAAAAAAAAAAAAGCAGATACAGCAGTTTATGTTTGTAATCTAAGTGCTGGGGAGGAGAATCCCTAAGGTTCGTTGGCCAGCTGGCATAGCCTAATCAGGGAAGCTCAGTGTAACCCACTTTCTCCCGAAAACAAGGGAAAAGCTGTGGCTGACTGTGCCCTCCACACCCAGGTGCACAGCCATGCACCAGCACCGTAAATGTACACTAGACTTAGTTGATTTCCTATTGACAAGTTGGTGCTAACATTTTTTTCCTTCAGAAAAGAGATTTCATCTGCTGAGGTAGAAAATTAGTTAACTCAATGAAAATAGGTTTAATAATTTCAATTGTTATAGACGTTGGTGCAGCAAAGGTGAACAACCCACTCCAGTTTAAAAAAACAGGCATTCCAGGCATGGAAACATAATCCCAGCAACTCTACCAAGAGGGAGGAGGATTACCTGACCCTAGGAGCCCAAGACCAGTATGAGCAACACTGTGACACTTAACTGTCCCTCCCACCTCTCTCATCTCACACTCACTCTCTTTCTCTATCTCACATACTCTCTCTCACACACACAGAGACACCATCCCATACACATGAGGAACATAAAATAGCAAAGGCATCTCCATAAATATCTTTTCAAAGATATACAAGAGATCAATAAGCATCTCTAAAGATGCTTACACAAACACCATTAGTCATCAGAGACTAATACCTAAAATGATAGCATTTCACGTTCATTAGGATGAATTATCAACAGAAAAAACACCAGGCATGGTGGCACAACCTTTATTCCAAACACCTGGGAGACAGAGATAGGCAGATCTCTTTGAGTTCAAGGCCAGCCTGATCTTCATAGCAAGTTCAAGACTAGAAGTACATAGTGAGACCCCCGTCTCAAAAAGTAAAACAAAACACACCACAAAGAGTATGGTAAGGCTCCTAAGACCTAGCAATTTCACTTTTGGTATAACAAAGTGTGAACTCCAAGTATCTATATTAGTATGTTCTCAGTAAGGTCATTCAAAACAGCCTTAAGGAGAAAGTAACTCAAACGGCCACTGATGCATAAACAGGCAGACACAATGTGGTACCTACACCATAGACTAGTCTGCACTCTTTGTTGTTGTTTCAGAGACAGGGTTCCTCTGTGTAGCCTTAGCTGCCTTGGAACTTGCTCTGTAGAGCAGGCTGGCCTTGAACCCAGAACTCAAGAGGTCCACTGTCTCTGCCTCCTGAGTGCTGGGATTAAAGTCATTTGCCACCACCATCTGGCCTATTATTCATTCTCAAAGAGGAAGGAAACCATCATAATATACATATGGACACTTGAAAACAGTATATTAAGTCAAATAAGGGAAAGTATGTTTTGATCCTTCTGATATGAGGTTCCTAGTAATCAAATTCATAAAGAGAGAAAGCAGATTCCTAGGCTGCAGTTGGAGAAAATGGGACATTTAGTGGGAAGGATAATGTAAAATGTACAGAATGCCACAGACCTATCAATTTAAAAATGTTTAGAATTGTCAAATCTGTGATATTATCTTACCAACCCCAACCAGTAAGTTCAACAACATCTTAGCATTCTCTTAGGGCTTTGGTTTGCTTCAGGTGGCCTAGAACTCAGCATATCCTGCCTCGAGCTCCCAAGTGTTGAGCATATAGGTGAGTGTCACTATACCTGATAAGATTCTCAAAAGAGTAAGACACTGTTAATAATCTGAACATACTTCATTTATAGTTTTTAAATTTCAGAAAGAGCAAACTTTTTTTTTTTTGCCTCTTTTTCTTTCTTTTGAAAAAGTCTTTTATAGGAAGGCTCTTAAATTTTCAAGTTGAGATAAAAATTCAGGATTATATAGGTAGGTGGAGGAGTAGAACATAGAAGAGATTACAAAACAAAGCAAAAGAAAACACACAAAAAACCTTGTTTAGGTGTTTCTTCCTCTTTTTTAGTCTCCTCATCCTCTAGGGTGGGGCTTTCCCGGGAAGAGTCTTCCTGTTGGCTAGAGTGTTTCAATAGTACAGGATCAATTTGTGCTTTCAGGAGTGCAAGAGTCTCAGCCAATTCGTTTCGATTTCTAAACAAGGGAAAAAATAAGACAGCATAAAAAATCTTTCTGAGTCTAGTGAACTTTGTGAGTAGCACCTACTAGAAATTTAAACAGGAGGGAAGAGACAGTGAAAAACGTCAAACGCCTAGAAGCAGTCCTAACAAACCCCAGATTCTAAAACTAAGTATTTAAGAACACACATTAAAAGTTACTGTTCGTCAAACAGAAATTTTATTCTTTTTACTCCATAGATGGAAACAAAGGTAGGTATTACATTAAACAAGTGAAAGGGTGATCATTTTTTAAGTATTCTATATCTTTAAGGAGATCAGTGTAAACCTTGCTTATGATTTTTTTAACAATTCGAATTTCTGTATATGGTATTTCTCGTGTCTTTCTTAATCACTTTCCACATTATTATTATTATTATTTATAAAAGTCCAAGAATCCACCTGTTTCTACTCTTTCCCCCACGCTATACCAATGCTGGGGTTACAGACACCTGTCATGGTGGCCGCTTCTACATGGATGCTGGCAATCAGAACTCCAGGCCTCACACTTGGGTAGGAAGCATTTCCCCACTCAGCCATTTCCCCAGACTCTACTCATGTATACCTATAGATACGATCTGTAGATAACCTCACGCAACATTTCCAATAACTTACTGTATTAAATACAGTGTACATTGTACTGTCAGGAAGCAAAGTTATTACTATCTCCACCAACCATGTAAACGGACAATCTATAGCCCTCAGGAATCAACATTATTCTTGTCTGAGTTTATATACTACCAGTAAGTAACTACTTTCTTATACTTAGTCACATATTAAGTACTTGGAGTATCTTCACTACTAAAATGTTCTCAGAAAAACTGGGCAGAGGAAGAACTCCAGAATGCTGGTATCAGCTGTTTAATAGCAACCCATGGCAGGTTTTCAGTCTCTACCTGTGGTGCTGTTCTATGGTTAACAGGCTATTGTAGGGCTGGAGGCATGGCTCAGCCATTAAAGGCTAGGCTCACAACCAAAAGAGGCAAAAAGCTATTGTACAGTTTCAGTTTAAATATATTTTTGAATCAGGGTCTTACTGTATAGCTCAGGTTGATCTCAATCTCTCAATCATCCTTAGTATCCTCACATGTGCTGTCACATATGGCTGGGCTTTCTATCTTTAAGGTGAAAAGAAAACTTTAAGCAATTGAGAGATCTAGAAATGTGTCCCTTGGCAGTAAGAAGATATTCTGCTGGACTGCTATTTAAATATTCCCGCAGATACAAGTACTGGGGCCTGACTAACAGCTGATAGGCTGGGTTAATTTCTTAAAATAATACTACAATGGCATTTTGGGGGTAATAAGGAACAGGTAGAGCTTATTTCAAGTTAGCGGGTCACTGAGTGTGTATTTGAGGGTTATGCATCTTGTACTTCCTGCATCTCTTTCTTCTGCACACTGTCCTGAACGAGGAAGACAGCTGCCCACAGTCTCACTCCACCATGGTGCCCTCACCACAGCCCCAAACAGGATAACTGACCAAGATGGACTGCAGCTACCTCCAAAATCATGAAATAAAGCAATTCTTTTCTTTGTTATGTCTCATGACAAAAGACCAAAAAAAAAAAAACAAAAAAGTCTCCCAAGTGCTGGTGAGATGGCTACTCAAGCGCTTGTCAGTGCTTGCTTTACAAGCACTTGACTGAGTGGCAAGAAATGGTCCAGATTTGCAATATGAACGTAAAGTTCTATTAAGAAAAATAGTTTTAAAATAAACAAGAAAAGATGTGTTTAGTGACCTTTGCCCTTTTGTTAGTGTAAGAGCAGACTGGTAAAAATGAACTCACAGCAACTCTGGCCCACCACTGCTATTTTATACTCTATGCATGTGCTGCTTTAGCTAGGAGGTAGGCTTGCCTGGTGTAATTATCATCAACAAGACATGGACAAGTTCACCAAGAATGCCGATTCCTTATGATCAGATCTTCAATCAATTCAAATTTTCAGGCATTAATTCTTGGTCTTTCCTTATGCTTCTATAATCAGCATCAAATACACAGCAAGACCTTCATTTTTAGCTTTATGCATCGTTTTTCATTTGACTAACTTCTCTTCATCATTTATCAGCACAGAGCTTTGACAGTTCATCCTTGTACCATTAGACATACTGTCATTCCAACACCAGCTTTTAGAAGCATGTTGTATACCAATGTCCAGTTTCTCTAACAACCTTCTGTGCCAAAGACGAACATAAATATTTCTTCTTTCTTAGATCATTGTTGCTCACACAATGTCTGTTGGACTTACTGATTCAACAATAACTGTAGATCCCAAAGCATAAAGTTAAAAATACCAAGTAAGGCAAGTAGATCTTAGCCTTGTGGAGTAGTACATGAAGTTGCCACTGGTACGTGTGAATTGCACAAATGCCGTGTTTTACTTTGTGGATATCACTTGCTAGACTCTAAAGGGGACTAGCAGGGTGTGCGTCCCTTCCTTGGGATGCTGAATACACTGTTATGTTGAATGTGTACGGCTTTTGACAGCACCGATCCCATGAAGCCAAAGTTGGAATTTTCCCCTCGACACACCATACTGTTAAAACAAGCTTTAGATTCTAGATTATTTTCCATTTTAGATTTAATTTATTTATTTATTACAATTTATTCACTTTGTATCCCCACTGTAGCCCCCTCCCTCGTCTCCTCATAGTCCCACCCACCCACACCCTCCCTTTTCTCCCCCTTCTCCTCCTATGGCCTTTCCCTAGTACCCTGACAGGGGAGGTCCTCCTCTTCTTCATTCTGACCGTAGCTTATCAGATGTCATCAGGACTGGCTGCATCATCTTCCTCTGTGGCCTGGTAGGGCTGTACACCCCCAGGGGGAGGTGATCAAAGAGCCGGCCACTGAGTTCATCTCAGAGACGGTCCCTGTTTCCATTACTAGGGAAACCACTTGGAAACTGAGCAGCCTATGGGCTTCCTCTGAGCAGGTCGAGGTCCCCTTCATGCATGGTCCTTGGCTGGAGTATTGGTCCCTGCAGCACCCCTATGCCCAGGTTTTTTGGCTCTGTTGGGTCTCCTTATGAAGCTCCTGTCCCCTCCAGGTCTTTCTATCTCCCTCTTCTTCCATAAGGTTTCCAGAACTCTACCCAAAGTTTGGCTATGAGTCTCAGTATCTTCTTCGATACCCAGGTGGGTACAGTCTTTCAGAGGTCCCCTGTGGAAGGCTCCTGTCCTGCTCCTTGTCTTCTCCTTCTTCTGATGTCTGTCCTGTTTGCCCTTCTGAATGAGGATTAAGCATCTTCCCTGGGGTCCTCCTTGTTTTTTGGCTTCTTTAGGACTACAGATTTTAGTATGTTTATCCTATATTATATGGCTTATGTCCACTTATAAATATCTAAGATGGTGGCAGCATCCATGCAGTGTATCTGAACAGCAGCTCAGCAGTGAGAGCCAGGAGACCGGCAAGGCTGTACTGTGGACCTCTAAACCACGACATCCACAGGGATACTCGAAGGCCCATCTTCAGGCCACCTAGCTAATACCAGGAAAAATTTCCGGGCTCCTGCCCAGCACTGCCACAGCCCTAGGCCACCCGCCCAATCCTGCCGTATGTGGACACCTCCATTTTAGATTTTATACACATACAAGAAATAAAAGATCAATCTGTTGTTAGTATATCAAATTGGTCTCCCAGAGAAAGAAAGAAAATTGTCACTAGTAGAAATCAATTAAATGTTAAAAATGACAACTATTTATCAAGTGTGAAAACACATATTTATACATGTAATATGAACTTAAACAGTAAAGAATTAACTTTTGTTCTGTAAACCAGGCCTTGAACTATAAGATCTGCCTGCCTGTCTCCACAGTGCTCGATGAAAGGTCTGTTCCACCACCACCCATCAAGAGTGTAGAATTTAACTGTCTAATACAATTTCAGATTCTTATGGAGAATGATATCGATTTACAGAAAGAAGTGAAGCCACCTATTTGTAAATGATTTCTCACTACAATCTTATTTCCTACTGGCCAAGAATATGTGAGCGTGTAAAGTTACTGCTTTTCTTATTATACAATTCTGTGTCTCTACCCAGGGGCTATTTTCTGGAGTCATGATGGGTGCTGTGAAGCATATTGAAGAAGTTATTCACTGAAAGGATCCATTTAATGTGCTTATGCTTCTCTAAATACCAAAGTAATTTTTTTTTAAATTAAGAAAAACTCCCTAAGATGCTTTAAACCTGAGTAATGCTTTGAAAAACCAGTCTAATGCAGACACATTAGAGTATAAAAACAGAAATCTATACATAGGTATTTCCTAGTTTGAGCTAATTGTGCTAAAACATTAAATATACTAAATTTGAACTAGTCAGAGAGAATATATACTGTCTCTGTGTATGTATATCATATACAAATTTAACTGCATTTAAAAGTTTTTTAATTTATTTATTATGTATGTGTGTTTGCTACCTTCCAAGTTACTAGAATTGTAAGGCAGACACCACCACACCTTGCTCAGGACCCATCTTTTTTTTGGGGGGTTTTTCAGAACAGGGTTTCTCTCTGTCACCTCCTACACTTGCTTTGTAGACCAGGGTAGCCTTGAACTCATGGAGATCCATCTGTATCTGCCTCCATGAGATCTGAAATTACAGGTGTACTCCAGCGTACACTCAACTAGGGCCCACCACCTTCTTTTTATTTATTCATTCATTCATTCATTTTGGTTTTTAGACACAGGGTTTCTCTGTGTAGCCTTCACTGTCCTGGACTTCCTTTGTAGACCAGGCTGGCCTCGAACTCACAGAGATCCACCTGCCTCTGCCTCCCTGAGTACCGGGATTACAGGTCACTGTGCCTGACTGGGGCCACATTCTTAGTCATCATGTTATTAATAACACAGCCAGTGTCCTGACTGCCCTTGCAGAACACGAGAGCTCACTTCCCAGTCTCGCTTTATCAGGCAGCTCACAACCAACTAATTGTACTTTCAGGGATCAAATGCCCTCTTCTGGACTCTGCACACCTACACTCACACACGGATAATAACACACATATACATAATTACGAAAAGTCCTGACAGAAATCTATACACAGAGATACATGAAAATTGTATTCACTACTCAGAATTAAAATTTTTGTAAATGACTATCAAAACTACAATCAATTTAAAAATATATTTAGAGGCACAACTTCTACACAGTGAAATTAACATGTTTTTGCTTTCTTGTAAAATTGTATTGAAATGGTGTCTTCTAGGAAGAGCGGGCTGGCCTTAAATTCAATGAGTCTGGTACCTCAGCCTCAGAAATGTTGGGATTAGAAGATTTTCCACCATGAGTTAAAATGAACCCATTTAGCATTCAGTTCAGCGGCTCTGACAAGGACACTTACTGTATTAGTGATTTTTCTTGTTGCAGTAAACAAGTATCTGACAAAAAGTAACAAAAAATTCACAAAAAAGGGTTACTCTGGCTTTAGTCGGAATGGATACATCCCATCATGACTGGGAAGGGATACTGGTAAGAGCAAGGGCAGTCAGGAAGCAAAGAACAGATGGGAGTAGATAAAGAGCTAGCAAACCTCGGGGGCCATGCCTACTGACTCACTTCCTCAGGCTAGGCTCTCCATCTCTTAAAGATTCCTTCATTTTCCAAAAATAGGATCTCACTGGGGACCAAGCACTCAGAACACGAGCCAGGGAAACCAGATGAAAGACAAGGACCTATCTCCAAACACTAACACAGATAAACCGTCATTATCACCATACCACTCGCATCACAAAAATACTCCCCATGTGTTGGAGGAAGGTTCAACTATGTTTTCAAACGCTGACTTCAGTGCCTTAAGATCCAGTTACCATCCTGCCACAGGCATTGTTATGAATGTGGAATTAACCCCTGTAATCACATGATGATAAGAAATTGTTCCCCAATTATGCCCGATTGGCTAAATAAAAATGCATTAGCCTGTGACTGGGCAGTGAAGAAGTAGGCAGAGTTTTAGGTTCCTGGGCTTGGATTCAAGAGAGAAAAGGAGAAGGGAGCCTGGGGAGAGAAGCTGGAGAAAGGAGTCACCATTAGGCAAGATGGTGATGAGCACGTGCTCGAAGGACAGACTGATAAAGCTGAAGCTATCCAGGAGTCATCGGATTGGCAAGTGACTGGCTTTTACTTGGGTGTTAAAGTGTTAAAGGTACTAGGGGCTGCAATAGCTCAGAATTTGCCCAGCATATTGCTTACAGCTTAATATAATGCATAGTCTCTCTGTGTCAGTCACTGGGGAACTAGCTGGTTAAAGAAAACTGCTGTTGTAATCATTTCCTTCACTAATTATTATAGAAAGAATAATTTATCTTTCTACAACCATGTCTCTTTCTGCATCTCTTTCTCCCACCAAAGCAAAAAGAAATATGGTGTTTTTGTTTTGAGACAGGATTTCATTAAGTAACCCAAACTGGCCCAGAACTCTAGGTAGTCCCAGCTGGCCTAAACTCAAAATCCTTTGGCCTCAGTTTCCTGAGGACTGACATTGAAAGTGTATAGAATCACACCTGACTGCCATCAGAGTTTTGGTTATTATAACCATAGTTGATTAGTCTTGTTAATACCCAAACTTAAAACAAATGTAATCAAATGGTGTGTGCTTTTTGGTTTCTTCCACAAATAAGGATTTCGAGGACAAACTCATATGAAATCATTCCTCTTTGCTGCTTAGTAGTAATGCACTGCATGGGTACAGCTAGGAAGAATAAAGCTCTACCAAGCATGGCAGCAGTCACAAGAGGCCTGCTGTAACTCAGGCTAGGCCCGAACTGCATAGTGTGTTCCAGGGTAGCTTGGGCTACAGAATGATACTGTTTCAAAATGCAAAAGCAAAGGGAAGAATAAAGATAAAACTGCTGCTACAAGCAAGCCTTTTTTGTTTTAACATAGATACAAAGGAATGAAATAGATGTTACAATAGTTTATTAACACTTGCAGACATTACCAAAGTGGTTGCAGTATTTTTATTTTTAATAGGCAAGATGTAAGTTCCAGCTAGTTCATATACTTGTTACTATCTGGTATTCAGAGTAATATTCACCTGCTCATTTTAGTGGTCATACCTGTATCTGTTACAGATAATTAACTTAGAAAATGTCTATGAAGATAAAGACATAGCTAACTGCAGTTCTCACTGAGAGTTCTCTCAATGCTGGGCATCTGGTCATGTTAGTATTAGCCGTATATAAGTATCTTTATGAGATTACATTCAGCTATCTACACCAAATGTTTATTTTTCCTTACTAGGATAAGAATCTGAACACTTTCAATAGCATCCCTTTGATTCTAAAGAAGTACCTGACTGAGTCTTGCCTACTTAAGATCTGTGTGCTAAACTTCCATTATCACGGATGACCTAATATTAACTTGTCACTATATTTTATAGTTATTTTTCTTTCATAAGAAATTATACTATGGTAAACAGTATTATATATTACATATTATTTGATCAGTTGTAAAAATGCATTTTATCCTCCTTTCTTGAGGCCTAAACAAGTGATGAAATAACTGTAACAGACACTCTTCTGGTTTGACAGAAATGGAAACAAGCAAAACAAGCAAAACTGGGGCTTACACAGTTTTGCTTTTGAATTTTGTTACTAATACTTAGTTAAACCACATAAAACTGCCACTTTATACGGGAAAATATTACTTCAATAAAATTTCACAACTTTTACCTGAATTCTTGGAAGTAAATGACATTACTTCCAATGCAGAATATGTACACATATGAACATTAACTGTATTAATTCTGCAATAAGCAGAAATAGTCACCGTGTATACAGCAGCACATTTCTTAAAAAGATTTATTTATTTGTTTGTTTGTTTATTTATTTATTTATTTATTTTGTATGCAATGTTCTGTCTGCATGTAGACCCGCTCACCAGAAGAGGGAACCAGATCTCATTATAGATGGTTGTGGACAACCATGTGGTTGCTGGGAATTGAACTCAGGACCTGTTGGTAGAGCAGCCAGTATTCTTAAACTCTGAGTCATCACTCCAACCCCACAACAGTACATTTTTGTTTTATTTTTTTAATGTGGGTATTGGTATGCATGCATGTCTTTGCATGTTCACAACTGCAGGCACACATTGAGCACGGGTGCATGCAAGTTTAAGACAGAGGTTGACATCGTGCATATTCATTGACTGATCTGCACTTTATATATTGAGGCAGGGTCTATCGATTGAACCCAAAGCTCACTGCAATGGCTCCTCTAGCTAGATAGTTTGCTCTAGAGACTCCAAGCCTCCCGGCCCACAGAGTACCAAGTACTGTCTCTCGCCATTCAGTCATGTCCAGCCTAACAGAAGTTGTAAAACTACGGTAATACATTGATGTTCTATTGTCAGCAGCTGAAATATACACAAAACAATTGCTTATGGTGGATTTTCAGTTTCAGAAAAATACTGCACTGTTTTGAATTGGTAATGTCCATTTATGTCTCTAAACTTAACCATCATTAACAAGGCTCACTTATTACTAGTTTTAAAAATCAGAATTCTAAAGACTATATAATATTCTTATATAAGAATCTGCTCAAGATGGTACAAAAACATGTTCTAAAACAGTGGCTGACCACTAAGAATAAGAATGTTATTCAAACAACAACAAAGTATTGCTTTAAAGCCTGTTTCAAATAAATGAAACTTGCATTTCATTTCCTTAGTAAAAAATGTTTTTTAGCAAGAAAAAAATATTAAGTGTGGCCTAGAAAACAAAAAGCCAAAATTCTCCTTGCATCACTTGCTTTTCCTGAGTTTCTAAGATTAATGCCATTTTTAGAACTCATTTTACATACACAGCCAGGTTCAATAAGAAACACCTTGACAGCATCTCTCAGCTGGAAAAGCATCTCTGCAATATGAAAGCAAATGCTCTTGTTTCTTTGGAACTCAGTTCTGTATGATGCCTATCTCTGCCCTTTTAATCACATCACAGATCTTCCCCAAATTAACTCTTTACATGTTTAAAGACAGACACCTCCTTCAATTATTCTGTATCAACACTATTCCTATTCAATTAGTGTTCCTTCCATAAGGAGCTTTATTGTATCAAATATTTTTCAAGTTTAGGATCAGAACATAACTATATTCCAGGTACGACCTCATCAGGATCAAGTGAGATTTTACCGCACATTATTTTGTGTACCAAATATATGTTAATTATACACATTATGAGATAAGTATATGTTGTTAGTGGTGGCTAAACTGAATGTTTCACACACGCTATAAAAGTATCCTTCACTAAACTATTGCTCCTCTTTCAGTCCAGTATTACTATTTTTCAAGAAGAATATGCTGGGTATTAAATCCAAGGCCTCCCATATGTTAGGCAAGCACTTTACTAATTAACCGTATCGCTAGACCAAGTAATTTCTTTCATTTGTCTTGAGAGAGAGATTCTCTACATAGCCCTGGGTGTCCTTGCCCTCACTATATACAACAGGCTTCAAAGCACAAAGATCGGCATGTGCTGTCAGATGTGGCAGAGGAGCATATTCTTGAGGAAGCCAAAATACACTTTTCATGTTTCAAAAATGAAAGAGTGGACAAGACAGCTCACCACATTTACCAGAACTCACGCCAGGGAGCTATTAAGTTAGAAGCTATCAAAAATGCCATGCAATAAGCATCTCAATTATACTACGCATAAACACTCCCAATTAAAAATACAAAAAAAGGTAATGTCATCCAGAAAATATACAGTCTTTACAACCAGGACTAGTCCATACAATGCCTGGGGCTTCGTAAGGGGCCCGGATCCAGGCAGGGATGCTAGCTAAGCCACTCGCCAGCCTCATCCCTCTCAGCATGATGGCTTCGGTACAAGTCTGTAGGAGACATAAACTGACTACTGCAGTAAAGGAGCACATGTCCACCACCTAGTTAATGCTGGGTTGGTAAACAGTCACTAAAACTCAATGTTTCTGAATGGTTCTAACATTTCTACATTTATGTGGTCAGAGCTGAGCATAAAGATTAAGTGTAACACAAGCAGGGCCTGGTGGTACATCCCTTTTCAATCTCATCAATCAGGAGGCACAGGCAGACAATCTCTGTGAACTGAAGGCTACCGAAGAATACATAGTAAGACCCGGTCTCTAAAAACAACCACCATCAAATAATAATAACAACTCATAAAAGACTAAAAACCGCCTACTACCACTTCGCTAAACAAATCCCTATTGTTAGCATGAGAAAACAGTTCTGGCATTTTTTATGAGCACGGACTTCTGAACTGTGGCTCAGACACATCATTTCAAGTTTAATGTTTATCAGAAATAGATATTAATCTATGTGAAAAGGGGGATTCTTGGTTTAGTTTTGGGCTTTGATGTTTTGGTTCTGTTTGATTTTCATCTTTATGAGACAAGGTCTCATGTAGCCTAGGCTGGCTTTAAACTCACTGTGCAGCCAAGGACAACCTTGAATTAATTAATTAATTTTTATAATTTTTTATTAATTACAGTTAATTCACTTTGTATCTCAGCTGTAGCCCCCTCCCTCGTGCCCTTTCAATCTCACCTTCCCTCCCTTTCTTTTTTGCTTTGTTTTTCAAGACAGGGTTTCTCTGTATACTCTTGGCTGTCCTGGACTTGCTTGGTAGACCTGGGTGGCTGCCCCAGCCAACCTTGAATTTCTGATCCTCCCACTTCTATCCAGGGTTACAGAAATGGGCCCCTAGGTTCATTTATGTAACAGAACTCCAAGGAAGCACTCTATGAACTAATACACCCCTAGCCGCTTCTTCTGGTTTTCTGAAGCCAGATACACCCAGAAATAAAGCCAGTCATGGCTGAAAAGGGGCAAGAAGCACTACAGGAATTTTAACTGTCTGTTGATAAATACATCTTTAACAAAGATTAAAAGTTTCAATGTTTAGAGTTAGAAACTTATAAAGAGCAAAACTAAAAAGAAGGAGGCAGGACTCTGATATGGCTCTGTGCACAAACCTGAGGACCTGAGTTCAATCCCTAGAATCTACATAAAAGTGAAGAGAACCAACTCCCCAAAGCTGTCCTCTGACTTCCACATAGTCGCTGTGGTCCCAGCATGTGAGACACACACACACACACACACACACACACACACACACACACACACACACACACGCAACAATAACAAAACAAGTTAATGTTTTTAACATGACATGCTCTTTAAAAAAAAGTGGGAAGAGAAGAGCAAATGTTTACTGAGCATGCAATATGGCTCTAGCATAATCTTTCACATATTTCTCCTAACAGCTTATAAGGAGGTGTTATCTCAACATAGGCCGGGGAAGATGGCTCAGTGGGTACACTGCTTGCCAGGGAAATATCAGGACCAGAGTTCTTAGCGCCACAGTCCATGTTAAGTTGCAGTGGGCATGGCAGCCCACCTGAAATCCTGCACTCAATGTCTCTGCACTGGGGATCCCTAAAGCAAGGGATGTGTGGTTGGCCATAATGGCCATATTGGAGAGCTCTAACCTCAACTGAGACCTGACCTCAATGAACAGGTAGAGGGCAGTTGAGGAAGATTCTCAATGTCAGCCTCCAGCCAATTCACATGTATGTACAGTTGCTCACAACACACATGCATACCCATACAGAGACATGCAAAAATTAAATGAAAAACAGGAAAAGAAATCTTAAGAGATAAGAACTAATGTTTCTGTAGGTGGTTAAAAAAAATAATAAACCCGGATTGAAATACACTACTAGCAAAAACAAACCTCACAAGGTGGACATACTTAATGGTGTGCCATGAAAAACTGTTTTAAGAGTACAAACATTAGCAATAGCAAACATGATTATTTCTCTGTTATTGTTTCATGATTTACAAAACAGAAGAAAACATTTTTTTGGAAGTATTCAAGGCCACTAAGGGGGAAGAGAATCCTTGGCAGTAAAACATCATGAAGAGGACCTTCTAAGTATCTGCATTTACAAAGAGGAATAATGAATTTTATTTCAGGAGTACACTTGCTTACCTTTGTTTAGAAACTTAGTAAAAAAAGAACCATGCCAGGCAGTGGTAGCATATACTTTTAATACCTGCAGTCTGAAATCAAGAGGGAGGCAGATCTCTATTAGTTTGAGGCCAGCCTGGACTACAAAGCCAGCTCCTGAGCAACCTGTCACAAAAAACAAAACAACAACAACAACAACAACAAAAAAAAAAACCCAACCAAACCAAAACAAAACCCACCATCACCACCACCGTCAAAAGAGAAGCAGGCAGCTATACCTGATAATAATGCCCATGAAGTCATTCAGCTCATTATTATTATTATTATTATTATTGGAAAATGAAAGTTGAGCTTTACTAATCAAATCAATGTTACGAATGGATTAGTAATCATGAGTAAAAATATGTTAAAAATAAAAATAGAGCAAAACTCAAGTAAGAGTTCATGTCAAAGCAGCTATTTATAACCAGGAGTTAGGTGAGTTTTCCCCATTTTTATTATACCACTAATATTTCAAAAATTATTATATAATGTGGTTATTTATGAGATTTTTATAAATAATGAAATTACAAGACAGAAAATTAAAAACACAAAAATTCTCTGCAGAGGGCCAGTATCATTCACCTATTAAAAAAACAAACGAAAACAAAAAACCAAACTAATTTCAAGGTGTTTGACTATCAGTACAAATGAGAAATTAAAAAATAATAATAATAAAATAAAATAAACAAAAAACTTTTTTTAAAGGACTGCAACAAAAAAGCACAATGTTCTTCAGAACTCCAAGAAAAAACTGTATGGATGAACAGATCAAATAGAAAAGTTAGGAGAAAAAGACGTATACAGTGCTTTAATATATTTATGTCTAAGAATATTTTCTTCCACACATGTAGCTTATACAATAATATCCATACCACCATAAATTGAACACACAAAGCATATGCCCTCAAATGGACTGAAATGCTATTTAACTTTCTTTGGTAATATTAAGTATCTACTATGGACACTGCTGAATACTAGCCTTAGAAAATGTATCAGTTCCCATTAAGAAAAAGACCAACCTGGCCTTCCAGAGCACATTCCAGTAGAGAAGAGATCAAAGAAAGCAGTATGTAAAGAGATCCCAATAAAGGTACCTGACAATGCATTTCCAAGAAGAGCCATCTTGATCATCTTGTTCTTCTATGTACATTCTGACGTTGTGGTCTTGATCCAACTGGTACCAGTACATGAGGCCATCTTTGTCTCGCCCAATTGGCTGGAGACGCATAGTATCAGCATCTTCCTCATTAATTATATTCTTGAATTTAAGATTGTCATCAAACTGACACTCACAGAGATACTGAAAAACAGTTATGCTGTGGCTTAAAATACTGTGCAAACATTTCTTCAAAATAAAAACGATACACTTTGAAGACTGACTCAGGGCAGAGCTGAGAAACCCCACTGTTCAATTTGCTTTGCCCCTACTCTACCAATTTATTGTGCAAAATCTGCCTAAAGCAACCAACTCTAAAAGGTGACCTTGAAGGTAACATTTTAAGTTTACACCAATGCAGAATTTTAACACAAACACACACAAATCATATTATATTGCTAAACTATGAGTTTTGTGCACTAAAACTACCATTGTGTAATACTGTATTTAAATTTTCACTTTTAAAAACTATTAATATAATTGGCAAATAAAAATCCGATACACTCATGATTCAATATACAAACCATCGTATATTGTACAAAATATTTAAATTTTCACTTATTTTTAAAACTATTAATATAATTGACAAATAAAAATCATAAACACTTGTTTAATATACAAACAATGTAGAATGATTAACTAAAGCACACTCTATGATGAGAACACTTAAAATCTACTAACAATTTTCAACTATATAAATCAACCTTACATATATCATCCAAGTACTTGAAACTTTGTAAGTTTACCCCAAATCTGCCCAATCTTGTTGACAGTCCACTGACCAGGGTTAAACACCACCTGACTCTTTAAAGTTCTGCATTAAAATAAGAACATGGTATAATTTCTTCCTGAGCCTGGCTTACTACACTTAATACAATGTCCTCCTAACTTAAAAATGTCTTAAATTACATTTTTACTTTTTTTTTAAATCTGCTTCGGGGCACACGTGTCGCAGCTTGCACGTGTAGATCAGAGAACAACTTATGGAAATAGTTCTCTCCTGCTGTCATGTGGATCCCAGGACTGAACACTCACAGCTTCACCCTTGAGGGTAGTTGTTTTACCCACTGGCCCTATCAGTAGCACCTTTTCTTAAAGACTGCAAAGCATCCAGCATGTCTCTGCATGCAGCATGCATTTCTTATTCACTAGGGTCCACTGTAACTGCTGTATTGCACATGAGAGCACAAGGAGAGGCTCCCTGCTGACTTCATTTCCAGAAGAATCACAGCCAACAGTGGGAGTGTGGAATCATGAGGTCTTCCACTTAGACATTTCTGGCAAACTGTCACACATTTTGTTCTGAAACAGTATTTTTTAAAAATCCTAATTTTTTCCCTTTCCTCTGAAGGCTGCTGTAGGAGAACTACTTAAGCCTAAGTTTGCAAAATAGTGAAGTCTAGGTTCAAACAACAACAAAAACAAAAACAAATCAAAACAAAAACAAGGACAAATTTGACTACAAATATAAATGCTAAGTAGATAGGGTACCTCAGAAAAGTCCCCTACATGCATCTTGTGGACTTTTCATATGACCTAAGAGAGCAATTAAAATCTAACAATAAAATAACAGCTACTTTTTAGCCATATCTTATCTCACATACATACTGACATTGTGGATTAAGAATCGCTTAGCTTTGGGGCTGGAGGAGATGGCTCAGTGGCTAAAAGCACTGACAGCTCTTCCAAAAACCTGGGTTCAATTCCCAGCACCTACATGGCAGTTCACAACTCCAGCTCCAGAGGATCTGATAGCTTTTCACCAATGTACATAAAAAAAATAATAATAATAAATTAATTAAAAAAAAATCACTTAGCCAGGAAGTGGTGGCACATGCCTTTAATCCCAGCAGAATCAGGCAAATCTCTGAGTTTCGGGCCAACCTGGTCTACAGAGTTGAGTTCAAGATAGCCAGGGGTGCATAGAGAAACCCTGTCTCCAAAAAACAAACAAACAAATGCCACAAAAGAAACAAAGTAACACAGACAAACAAAACACCAAAGACTCTCAAGGCTGAAGACGGGTGCTACTGATAAAGCACTGTACAATCTCAAAGCAATAAAGACCTCGTTCATTTTTTTCTACATATTAGCTTCTGTTATACTGACCACTTGGTTAGTAATTGGGAAATATAATGAAACAGAATAAAACTTGAAGCAAAACTATGTTGAGATTGAAAAGACCCATTTTAATCAAGTACTTTTAGTTACATGAAGGATTTTTTTTAAACACATTGGCATGTCCTTAGTTACCTGGAAAACAATAAGGACTTAAAACTGTATTAAATGACTAGATTACCAACAGTCTGTAACATACAGTGATTGATGACGGTGACAGCTGAAACAATGAACAAAGTACCAAAGCAACTGCTTCCTTATTCTGTTACTCTTATCTCTAATCAGAAATAGTAATTGATATACTGTAAAGATAATCCTTAAAAATAGGAAATACAAGAATTGACTTTTATGTGTGCATTGTGCATATGTACTTCTCTGCATGTGTGTGGGTGTTCCTACACATGGAGGCTAGGAGTTAACAGGAGATACGTCTTCACACACCAGTCTCCATTTGTGATTGAGACAAGGACAATCACTGGCAGCAGGGAGCCAGGCTTTGCCTGCTGTACCCATCCAGCTTGCCTCCCAAGTGCTGAGATTATAGGCAGGCTCACAATACCAGGCTTTTAAATGGGCTCTGGAGGTCTGGGCCCTGAAACCCACGCCTTTCGAGCAAGGACTCTATCTGCAAAGCCATCTCCTCAGCCCAGAAGAGATTCATCACTGAAAACAGGAAAAATGAGAGCCATTGTTCTCTAATCGCAAGTGCCCCCACCGCTTTTTGTTGGGACAGAACAGCCAGGCCGGCCTCAAGTTCAGAACCTCCCTGAGCCAGCCTCCCAAGTACGGGGTTACAGGTGTGCATTCCATGCTCAATTTGATTTTACTTTAAAGTTTTATTACCTTTATTTATTTACTCATTTAGAGGGGCACATGCATGCTGTAGCGCGTATGTGGAACATACAGACAGAGAACAACTCTGCAGAGTCATTTCTCTCTTTCTCCCTTGTAAGTCCCAGGGATCCAAACTCAGGCTGTCAAACTTGGCAGCAAGTAATTTTTACCAACTGAAATATCTTGCTGACCCTTGGTTTTCTTTACTTTGTAATTTAAGCATCAAAGTAAACTTTTAAATTAAAATTACTGCAACAAATAATCTATGTATTACCTTTAAGAGGGCTAGCTTGCACTCAACACTCATTTCAAGATAGCCTTTCTTCTCCATCTCCCATGCCCAGGTACTGTTAAACTCTTGGCATATCTGAAAGAGAAAATTAGTAGCTTAATATATAAAAATGATTTTTGTTGACATTTGTTGTACTTTGGATTTGGACCGTTCCCCCAAAGGCTCAAGTGCTGAAAGCTTATTAGTTTAGTACGTGGGGCCAGCTGTAAAGTAGGTCACTGAAGGGTTTTATTACTGTCCCTGTCTCCTGTGCCCACTTCTGCTTCTGGAGTCCCATGAGATGAAGAGGACTGCTGGTGCACCACCTACTCTCTGCCATGACGTTCTGCCTTACCACAGGCTCAGAAACAGCAGAGCCAAGAGACTACACCAAAACCTCTGACATCATGAGCCAAAATAAACCTTTGTTTATATTGGTTTTCTTAGCCATCTTGTCATAGCAATATAAAGTTGAATAGCAATAAACATTTGTCTTCTATGATTATGTTGTGTTTTTATTAATACACATATATAGAAGAAAGAATCCAGAAATGACAGGCCAATCCAATTCCAACCTACACTGTATACTGCTCAGATCTATCAGAAATAGTTAGTCATGCCTGTAACAACTTAAGAAAGAATTTCTGGAGTTGGAAAGATGGTTCAGTGCTCAAGAGCACTTGCTCTCCTGCAGAGGACCGCAGTGTATTTCCCAGCACCCACATGGCGGCTCACAACCACCCATAACTCCAGTCCAGAAGCGCGCCCTCGTCTAACCGTGGAGGGCGCCAGGCACAAATATGGTGCACATACATATATGCAGACACAACAGACACATAAAAATGAATCTAAAAAGCATTAACAATGACTTGAAAAAAGAATCTGTTGCTTTCTAGTCTGTTCAACAACTGTATGTTTATTTTATGGATATAATTTTTCCACCTGAGAATAATTATTTGAGTCTCCCAAAAGGCTGAAATTCTCTGAAGTCAAAGGGTGACAGCTTGTTCTTTTTTATCACTAGACAGAAGTACAAACCCATGTCAAATTCTACATATATATTCAACAGAACCTCTTCAAATTAATGCCCTCTTTACTATGGGTATAAGTGAAAATGCCACTGCTAGGCATTTTACAGCTTCAGTGACAGGCTTTGACTTGAATGTTTCAGAAGTCTCTTCCTACATACGCGCTTTAGTTACATCAGAGCCACTGTAACAGAGTGAAGAGATGTAGAAAGACTCCACTCAAAAGTCAGTGCAAGCTGGGTGTGGGGCCATGCTTGTAATCTAAACAGAGGTGAGTGAGAAGGACCACGGGGTTCAGACAAGCCCTGACTACACAATGACACCTTGTCTGACACAACAACACAGCTAATGGAGTAAACTTTCCGTGAAGAATTCTTTTTCAGATTCTTTCACAAGGAGCTAGAAAAGACTCAAGTGCAAAATTCCAGGGGGTATTACTTCTCTGACCAAGTGGGTTTTGTTTGTTTTATTTTCAGCAATAAGATAACAATAATACTAATAATAACAATAATAATAATACTGATCTTAAAGGCATAAAACATGCAATGTACCTGCCAATGTCGTGAGTTTTTATTGTTTTGTTTTTTGCAAATCAGGAAACAAATAACAAAATGAAGGGCAAAGCAATAAAACCAATACAAGATGAGAAATTACGCTGGTATCAGGGCATTGGCTAAAACAGATTTGAGACAAACACACAAATAGGAAAAAAGAAAGCTTCAGCAACCCTCTTAATCCAGGGTAAGACGGACTTCCTGGAAGAGGCATGCTTTCCCAGCCTCCCTAATACCACCTTTTACCAACTAGCTTAAAACACACACACATACACACACATACAAACATGAGGTCAATCTTAGGCAAACAATATGACCAAAAACTATTAAAAAAATGGTAAAAGTCTAATTGAAAGGTTAAACTTCCCATTTCCTTGAATGCCACAAAGCCCCCTCTAATTGACTGCATTATTTTGTATATATACATACGTGTATGTGTGTATTCATATAAAAAACAAATAAAAACCCAAGGGGTGTCATTAAAGGAAAACTGTACATTAGACAAGAAATGACTGTGTATCAAAAAGTTAAAGTGGCAGGATCTGAACAGGTCTGTCATACCAACAAACAAGACTTATGAATGTTAGAAAGTCTATGGCAAGATGTGCAAGGCTGCACACTCCTTTAATCCCAGCACTCAGGGAGGCAGTGGCAGATGGAACACTGTGAGTCTGAGGCCAGCCTGGTCTATATAGCATGTCCAGGACAACCAAGGCTACACAGAGAAACCCTGCCTCAAAAAAAAAAAAAAAAAAACAAAGGAAAGTCTATGGCAGCCCTAGACTGTCAGGCAGTACACCTATAGAGCTGGTAGCCTCTCAAATACTGACAATGAGTTACCATATTACTTAGCAACTCTATGATTTACATAGGAAAAATAAAACATCAAAGAAAGAGCAATACTGTTCTCAATGGGCTAAAAGGGTAGAAACAATCCAAATGTCAACAGAAGAACAGAATACAAAATACAATCCACAAGGAATGAAGTATGAGGGGATGTGGCTCACCTGTATAACATAAGGAGGCCTTAGAACAGTGGTTCTCAACCACCTATAGGTTGAATCCCTTGGGGGGTAAAAATCAACCTTTCATAGGGGTCGCCTAAGACCATCAGAAAACACAGGTATTTACATTATGATTCATAACAGTAGCAAAGGTACAGTTATAAAGTATCAACAAAAATAATTTTATGGTTGGTATTCAATCCAACATGAGGAACTGCATTAAAGGATGGAAGCATTAGGAAGGTTGAGAACCACTGTCTTAGACCTACCCCAGCAGCCACCCCACAAAGAAAAAGAAATGAAAACAAACAAGCAAAAAAAGCAGTAACAACAAAAATGAAGAAACAATATCTATGACTATCTGGATGAACCTGAAAAACACGGTAATGCAAGAAATCTCACAAAAGGATACCTATGACAGAGTCTATTGATTCCAGAGTACACAAAACGTCCAAATTATTGAAATTAAAACTCAGAGACAGAGAGATGAACAGTGAGTGCTGTCAGCTTCACAGAATCTAGAACCATCAGGACATGCCTGCGGTGGATTTTCTTGGCTATAACAATTGAAGCGGGAAGAGCCGCCCACTGTAGGGGGCACTATTCCCTAGCTGGGATTCTAGACTAGATAAATGGAGAAAGAAAACCATCCAGTCTCAGAATGCAATCACTGACTGGATACAACGTACAAAGCTAACCCAAGCTCCTGTTCTTCAAACTATGATCCACCATAAACCTTTTCCATGTTAAGCTGCTTGTCAAGAGTATTTTATAAGAGCAACAGAAATGCAACTGAGACATCAGGAGAAAAGGGGGAAACAGGAACTAAGACCTAATGGGTATGGCTTTCACTTTTTAGTGGTAAAAATGTTTTGAAATTAAAATAGGTTTCAAACTCCTTCCAAATATACAAGAAACAACAACAAAAACAAACAAAAAGGCAAAAACATTGACTGAACTGTTCATTTTTAAAGTACTGTTATTTTGAGACAGGTGCATAAGCATACATTGACCTCAAATTTACTATGAAGCTGAGGCTGACTGAATTACTGATCCTTTTGCCTCAGTCTCGTAAGTACTAGGATTACAGATGTGTGCTCCCACATCTGGAAAAAGTGTTAAGTTTATAAAATGTAAAAAAACATCTTGAATCTTAGATTGGCTTGTGTGTTATCTCCAGCAAGAAAATGGGCAAAGAGGTTGCACTCTGCCTAGTAAGGAAGACACACTGATATCATCATCATCATTCTACGTAGCCAGTTGGAGGCCAACCTGGGATACATGAGACCCTGCCTTAAGCCAAGGCAAACCAAGCAGAGACAAAAAAGAAATGTCTCTGTACCAAGAGATCCAACCGATCAATCAATCAATCAATAATCTACAAATACAAGAACACAGGACAGAAATACCTAGAAATACCAATACAGCCAATGAAGGAAGAAAAGCCATCACAAAGTTTTTATTCAAGCAGTGACATCTGTGAATAGATCAGAAGGATTAGTGACATTTTACCCAGGAAGGGGGCAGAGTGTATAAAAATTGTTTTTTATTATCTGTCAAGTGAGTCACATGGGGGTGAGTGAGACAGGGATAGGAGAGCTCCAAGCGATCTGATGTCCTGACCAATGTAAGTACCTACACAATAATGGTTTTCAGACACACACACATACAAATAAAAGCACAAAAAAAGAACTTTTTACTGATATTTTGTACCCTCCGTTTATACCCCATTTCACTAATTTCTGCCCTGATTTTTATCACTTTTTTCTGACTACTGATTGAGGGTTTAACTTACATGGAAGTTTAAAATCACATAGCTTGATATTCAAATCTTGCCTCTCCCTACCAGCAGGGTGATTTTGTTGAGTCAATCACCTGTTCGACTTGGACTTGCAGGTTCTTCTTCTGTAAATGGAGGTTTGGGGCAAATAAAAGATAAGGAATGTGCCAATCACATACTCGCTGTGTCATGCCTCCATTATATATATGCAAACCTGAAAGGAATTCTAGAAAGCCATAAGAAGAATCAATTAGAATACAGGTAGGAGTTACAAGAGCTGGTTAAAAAAAAAATTAAAAAAAAATAAGGTATGCTAGTAATCTTCAAAATGTAGGTAAATACTATTTTCCAACCCTAGCTTGTGTATACAACAGGCTTAACGTGTAAATACAATTGTTAGTGATAGATTCATCTTAACTTCCCATTTTTATTATCTGGGGATTAAGCATATATTTTGCTGAACCACTTCTAATATTATGTTCTATGTCCAGTATGATAGTGAATTTTGAATCATATTAGCACAGATCAACAACAATGGTTTCATTATGCTGTTTTTATACATATACATAATGTATATTTTATGACTTTTCCCTTTGTCTTATTTTGATACTTTATTTTATTTATATGAGTGTTTTGCCTGCAAGAATACACATGCACCATGCAGTGTCCATGAAGGTCCTGGAACTGCAGTTACTCGGGTAAACATATGGTGCTAGGAACAAATCCTGGGTCCTCCGAAACAGCAGCAAGTGCTCTTGATGGCTGAACCATTATTCCAGCCCCCACACTAAATTTACATTCATTGCTTTGGGGGTAATGTTCCACTGTCTTTACTGTAAACTAGGCAATTTACTGTGATCCGATTCACCTCTCCATAACACTCTTTCATGCCCCTCCCCTTCCTGTCCATCCCTTCCTCTTTCCAACCAGTCTTACTGCTGACTGCTTATGTCTTTATAGATGATGTTTTACAATTAACTATCTGTCTGTCTGTGTGTGTGCATGAGTGTGCACATGCACCCATGAAACATGTATGCACCACAACATGCATCTTGAGGACAGTGGACAACTTTTGGTTCTCTTCTTCAATCAGGTCATCAGCCTTGGTGAGAAGTATCTGAGCCTCTGACTCTGAGCCTCTTAACAGGACCAACAGTGAATATTCTGAAGCTAAGATTCTTGCTAAATCTAGAGAAACCTGCTGTATTAAAATTTTATTTATTGTCGATTCATCTATATATATAAAATCTTGCTTTATGTATAATAAATGTTTAAAATTTACCATCTTTACCTTTTTAACTGTGTAATCCAGTCATTATCCATTTTATTCAGGATTTTGGGCAGCCATTACTACTTTTCATTTCTAAAATATATCTAGACTGGGGAATGGCTCAGTCAGAAAAGTATGAGCTTTGAAAGCATGAAGCTGTGTGTCCAGATCCCCAGGACCACGTAAAAGCCAGGTGTGCCCATAATCCCAGTGCTGGAGGGCATAGATTGGCAGATGTCCAGAGCTCACTGGTCACACAGCCTCGCTGAGTGACTCTAGGTTCAGAAAGAGAGTACATCAAAAAAATAAGGTGGAGAGAACTGAAGAATACAGCCAATACCAACCTTCAGCCGCCATACGCACATACAGACATGCGTGCGCACAAGCACACACCACTCCCGAACTCCAATAAATTCTTTAACCATTACATTTTCTTCTATCTTACAGGTAAGCTTGTAATCTACTTTCAGTCTATACAGATTTTCTTATTCTCGAATGTTCCACGTAAATGGAATCATAGAATACTTGTCTCTGTTTCTTGTTTTGAGGTTTTCTTTTAGCATGTCTCTCCTGATGAACATCTTGTCTCTACCTGTAGGCTCGAGTGAACGATGCAGCAATAACCATTAGCATAAAAGTATCTGGGTCCCTACTTTTAAAAATATACCTGGAAATGAGGCTGCTAGGTCACACGGCAAACCTACAATTGGATTTCTGAGGAAACGTCCAACCCTTCCACAGCAGATGGACCACATTAGATTCTCTTGAAAAACGTGAAAGGATTTAAATTTCCTCATTAACTCTGTCATGCCCCTGCATCTAAAACTGTTATCTTACTATATATAAACTAGTATATCACTATTGCTTAAGATTGCATTTTTGCCAGGTGTGCTGCTGACACCTTTATCTCCAGCACCTGGGAGGCAGTAGGTTGAGGAGTTCAAGGCCAGCCTTGGGCTATGTAGCAAGCCTGAGAACAATCTCGCCTACTTAGAACCTGTCTCAGAACAAAACTGCATTTTCCTGACTAATGACATTAAGCATATTTTCATGTATGTAAAGAGTATCTTCTGTGGAAATGTCCCTTTTAAAAATCTTGTTTGTTTATTGAGAAAGAGTGTCTTGAAAACAAGGCTGGCCTCAAACTCATTACGTAATCAAGGATAACCTTGAACTTCTGATTCTCCTGCCTCGGCTTCCAAGTGCTACAGAGTGTGTCACCACATCTGGGTTGTTCAGTGCTCTAACACAGAGCTTCATGTACAGGACGCATCACTCTTACTGACTGAGCTACATCCTAAACACTGAAATGCATATGTAAACACATCATCTTTTTCTGAATGACTGTCTTTTCTGTTGAGTTTTAGGAGTACCCCTCTCCTTGAACATTTTGAAGATTTTGTTTATGTAATGACTGTCTACATGTACGCATGTGAATCAAGTCTGTGCCCACTGTCCGTGGAGGTCAGAAGAGGATGTCAGGTCCCCTAGAACTGGATTGCATGCTGAGTGCTTGTCAAAGCCTGGCGAGGTTGTTCCTGGGAATCATCCTGAACTCTCCAAGGCAGGGTCTCGCAATCAAATACAGAGCTGTGGATATGGCTACTATTACTACCCTGCTTGATCTACGAATTTTGTCTCCACCCACCAAAGCCAGTATTACAGGCAGGTTGCCACAAGCACCTGGCGTTTCTGTGGATTCTGGGGATCCAAAATCAGCACTTGCTCAGTAAGTACTTAACCACCGACTGAGCTCTTCAGCCCCTCGGAGTTTGTTGTTGTTGTTGTTTTTATTGTTTTTGTAAATAATTTTTATTTTATGTGGCGTTTTGCCACATAAAATATGGCACATATGTTTGTGTGCAGGTGTCAGATCCCTTGGAACTGGAGGTCCAGACAGCTGTGAGCTGCCATGTGGGTGCTAGGAACTGAACCTGGGATCTCTGGAAGCCAGTTCTCTTAACCACCGAGCCACCTATCCAGACCCAGAGTTCTTAATATATCCTAGATAGTAAACTTTACAGATTTGCAAGGTACACAGTTAGAGCATGAACTATCTCATTCTACAGGCTTTTCTTGATTTCTTTATAACGTCCTCTGATGCACAAGTTTTTCATGAGATAAAGTCTAATTTTTCCTCCAGCTGCTTATACTTTCAGTGTCATATCTGAGAATATATAGTTGAAATGCCAGATCACAAAGATTTCTCTTGAGAGTGTTACAGATTCCGGGCTTAGCTTGTAAAATGCTACCGTAAATCATGAGAAATTCTCTCTATTGTATTCTGTCTTCTCAGTTCAGTCAGGAATCAAGAAAAGTATATATTATTACGACTGCTGATTGCATTTCTAAAGCCTTTTCTGTATAGGAAAGTAAGGCACTATTCTTACGGAATTTATTTCAAACAATATTTAATTTGCCTATGAAGGAGTAGTACTTCCGAGTGTTATTCAAACATAATGATCAAGTGGTCTAACTGCTGTACACTTCAAGTAACTAAGTGGGAAATGCAGGATGCTGAAGTCTACCTACGGAGCACTCTCTCCCAGCCTTAACCTGGATAATAGTTACTACATGACTCACTATGGGAAAGTATTAGGTATGTTATTAGGAAACAGCCATTGAGCCATCTGAGGTCACATAGTAGCTCTGTAGAAAACTCAGGAAAGTACAATGTAGCATTACTATATCCACAAGCATAAATAATTTTAGTCAAATTCAAGTAAATTTGTTAAGAAATGAATACACAAGAGGGAAAATGTTATTTAAAAAAGTTAGTGTTAATATTTACACACACTTGGTTGGGCTCCAAAAACATGACAACAGCATTCTGAGAGCATTCATCCAGTTTTATTTAATAGTAATTAAGTTGCATTTAGTGGTAGTTAACTTACATACTTAGGAATTAGGAGTCGACAAGCCCAGGTGTGTCAACAGTTGGTTCCCACTTGCTGTTACTACGTAAAGTTAGGAAACCTTTGGGACATTTGTGTTTCTTGGTCCAGCTAGAAGACTGGCTATCCTACACTCCTGCAAACAAGGCCTGGGCCACTTCTGCTACTGCCTTCCTTAAAAAATGGACTAGAACCCTCAGAACATGCAAGCCAAAACTTTCTGAAAGTTACTTCTACTGGGTATGCTCTCACAGGGATGAGAAAAATAATTGATACAATTACATGAACACAGAATAACCAGTGCTCTTGAAGGTTCAGAGCATGTGAGGATGGCTGCACTGTGTGAGAACTGAGCATTCACACTACAGTACAGATGGCCCTGGCTTCTGTCCTTGCTTCGCCATCCTCTAGCCGTCTGTCAGACCAACATGGGAATTACCTGTACATGACAAAGAATGGACACTGCGTGCACAACAGCACAGTGCCAAAAGCAAGTTCTCCAACGGTAACAGACACTATTTCCTTATGAAAAAAGTAAATCCTAAAAAAAAAAAAAAAAAAAAAAAAAAAGAGTGTGTGAACAAAAAGTCCCAGAAAGAAGCTTTATCACACCGTGAACAAAAAAAACAAAAAACAAAAACAAAAACACGAAAACGAAACAAAACAAAAAAACTCCTGGAAGGAACTTTTGTGTCTGCAGAGAGTGGAATGTTGGTACTGAGGAGATTAGGTTCAGAGGCTAACTACTACTTTTCCTGGGCTAGTTTTAGCCTTCTGGAACAGCCATGCCTTGCCCATATGTCCATATCAAATCATGTGTACAAATGTTCATACCAACATTATTCCCTCCAAAGTGAGAAGACACCTAAATGTTCATGGACTGGTAGAGGCCACCAGAAATAACCAAACAACGAATACTATGGCAATAAATAGAAATAAACACTGACACATGCTATAATATGCACAAATCTTGAAAACTCTGTACAAACTGAAAACAGTGAGATACCAAGTCGGCTTTGTAGCCCCTTCTAAAAAATGTTCAGAACTGGAAAATTCTGGCCATAAAAGTTAGATCTGTGATTACTACAGGTTTGACAGAAGAAAGAAGGTTTACAACTACAGGAGATAGATACTAAGTTTCTTTCTTGGGTGACAGAAAGGTTTTAAACTAGAGTGTGGTATTTAACAAAAGCCAATAAAGCGTACACTTTAAATGGAGACTCCTATTACATGAATTTGCAATCTCTCCATTTTAAAATTCCACAATGAGTTAAGTACCACTTATTTCACTTCTGAGAAATACAGCTGTAAACATCTAATTCTTATTAAATATGATCAAATTATCAAATGCTGAAAGATGCCCCTTGTGAATTCATAATTGGTGACAGCTTCCAGAGAATAAAAACAACAGGCCAAGGGCTGTGGGTACAACTCAGTGGCTCTGCAGTGTGTACTGTGTACAAACCTTGTTGGGTCCCAGTACAGGTTTTGGGCAGGGTTGGGTGCAGTGAGGGAAATAAAGAGGTAGTGGAGCAATGGCATTTTGAAATTATTTAGATCTAGGCTATGAGTTACTGTATTTATTTACTTTCAAAGGATTTCTATACTTACTAAGTACCAAAAATGGTCTTTTATCTTCCCTTTCTTTTTCTTTTTCTTTTTTTTTTTTGTTGTTGTTGTTTGAGACAAAGGCCACTAAATAGCCCAGGCTAGTCTAGAACTCAAAATCCTCCTGCCTCAGCCCCTTCACTGTTAGGATTACAATCACACACACACACACACACACACACACACACACACCTGTATGTGGCTCCTTCCTTTATTCTGAGGGATAAACATGAGGTTATTTCTTCTTGAGGAGCAGAATACACCTCAGAAGAGACAGGTTAGGTTATTCTCCATCACATTTTCATTGAATATTTTGCTCAGAGGACAATTTGTAGGAGCTGGTTCTCCTCTTCCACTCTGTAACTCCAAATCAGGATCATCAAGGCTTTCTCCCAAGTGCCTTTACCCACTGAACCACCTCACTGGCCCAAATTAAACTCTTTTCAATTTTCGTGTATAAAAGTGTGTAATAAGTAAAATAATTTACTTATTTGTTCACTGACTAAGGACATTTGCAGTCTAACAGTTCTTGAAACAAGTATGTCTTAAAAAGCAACAATTACATTCAATGTGATAAAATTTATTTTTCTTTAAAAAATTATCTAGCCAGTAGTGGTGCACCCTTTAATCGCAACACTTGGGAGGTAGAGGCAAGAGCATCTCTCAGTATAAGGCCAGCCTTGCCTACAGAGTGAGTTCCAGGACAGCGGGGACTACACAGAGAAACCTTGTCTCAACAATAATAATAATAATAACAACAACAATAAACAAACAAATCACAGATGCAGGATAAACAAAGGATCACAGAATCTAATAAAAACAGGAACAATAAATTGTTACCTGCTTCTCTTAAGAGTTACAACTGATTTCTTGTAAGACAGCCTCTTATTCATTTATTTTGGTTTTTCTAGATAGAATTTCTCTATGTACCCCCAACTGTCCTGGAACTCAACTGTGGGGACCAAGCTAGCCTCAAACTCAAAGATTTACCTACCCCTGTCTCCTGACTGCTGGGATTAAAGGTCTGCCCCAACAGACCTAGTTAGGATAGCTTTTTTTAATTCACTTTCCCTGTTACTTTTGAAAGTATTCTTGTGGTTGACTGTGGATGGAGCAGGGCAATACAAAAATAAAGGCACCGATGCTAAACTCTTAGTATAGTGACATTTGTTACTCATCGTCAAGGTTGTCTGAAATCGTCTTCGGTAGCTAAAACCATTAACAACCAAAGGAAGTGAAAGAGTCCCACAGATGTATGAGAAATCAATGACAGAGAAATTTCTTTGTGGCTTGCCAAGTGAAAGGAATGTGAATCTTAAGGCCAAGTCTTATCCAACCAACGAAGGCGTCACGGTCCTAGCAGACCACCTAGTTTAAATTCCAGTTCACCATATTTTTTTTAGAAGAATAATTCTACCTTAAAATCAAAACTACCTAGGTGGAATGTGTGGGTTCTCTTCCATTCTGGTTAATACTAGACAACGGATGTTAGCAGTGTAGGACACAAGACAAAATGAACACCTAGTTACAGAGCTGCTGGGTGCCTCCTCTGCTGTAAGTTCTCAAGAGCTGTGAGTCTACCCTCCAAAGGAAGGGGTTGGGGAAAGGGGAATAAGAAGAAAGGGAAAAAAAACAGCTCTCACAACCAAACCCCAATCTAGGCCTCTTCATTGTTCACTTGGCTCACTTACTGCAGTAATGTCCATGTCACAGAGTGCTAAGCCCAGGTACTACGTTCGCTTGTGGTGCCTTATTACGTGTACTGTCGTAAGACTAAACTACCGGCAATTTGGAACAAATTTCTGCTCACAGTATAGGTCTTAGTTTAGCTGTAGTAGAGACAGTAAGAAGACATAATATACAGGTGATAGTAGTGTGGTTTGCTGAGTCTCTGCTGAGGAAGGAACCTGGTTTGCACTTAAACATAATTTTAATTTAATGATATCTCACTACTTCAAAGGAAAAAGAAACAGCTCTCAGTAGCACATATTACTACAAAGGAAATAATAAAGAGCAAAGAAAGGTAAAAGTACTAGCATAGAACTAGCTAATGACTGCAAATGAGAAATAAATAAAAGAAACGAGAATTGTCTAAGTGACTATTTAACCTACTGTTACTGCTTAAAATGTGAAAAGAAGAAAGCCTCAGGACAATCCACAAGACAGAAAAATGTGAGGGCATTTCATCAATGGTCCATCAAAGCACTCGAGTCAGCAAGGCCTGGGCTTCAGTAAAATGCTGGCTTTGCCATTTTTAGCCATGTGGGCCTATACAAGTTACTTCATTTTGCAAATTCAATTTCCTTATACACAAAACAGACAATCTGTATTTCAAAAATATAATAACAAAAAAAGTAAAGTTTTAAACAGTACATAGTCAACATTCAATATAAAATCACACAATAAGAACCAGGCCTTTTGGCACATGCCTGTAACCTCAGCACCAGAGAAGCTTAGGCAGTAGAACCAGAAGCTTGAGGCTATACAGTGAGAACCTGTCTCAGAGGAAAACACAAAACAAAGCAACACAAAAAACATACAATAGATTCCATAATGAAGTTAATACCAAGTCCACAGAGAAAAAACTTTATACAATAGTTTCTGTAATGAAGTTAAACTAAAGAACGCCTTCCTGGGAAAATGCCTCAAGGAGACAGTAACACTCAAGCTGAAGCTTAAAGGATAAGTGAGTTTGCCAGGAAAACAAGTTGGCAGGAGGCATTCCAGAAGATACAGCATATGCAGGAGCTCTTAGGAAAGAAGGCAGGTTCAAGACAGTTGATTTGTAAGTGAAATGAAAATTTTCTGAATTGAAAAAATATTACAGTTCCATTTCTGTGTATAAAATGTCTCTTTTAGGGGTGGAGAGATGACTCAGTGGGTAAAAGCACTTGCTGTTCAAAGCCAAGGACCTGAGTTCAGATCCTCTGTGCTCGTGTAAAAGCCAAGTGTGGCCACAAATAACCATAATCCTAGCATTTGCTGGGACTTGGGGAGGTGTGTGTGTGTGTGTGTGTGTGTGTGTGTGTGTGTGTGTGTGTGCGTGCGTGCGTGTGTGCACATGCTACAGATAGGAGGATCATGGGGACTTGCTGGCCAGCCAGCTTAGCTGAAAATTCCCAGTTCAGTGAGAAACCCTGCCTTAAGGGAATTAGGCAGAAGAATGTTAAAGCTAGAAACCCAACAGCCTCCTCTGGCCTCTATACATGTACACATGGATGAACACACATACCTGTACATGTGTATATACATGCACAAGACCCCCATACACATAAAATTCTTTTGCACCAGTGAGATAAAATGGTTTGAAGATAGGATGGTGGTCCAAGGTTAAAAGGAGGGAGAATGTGAAGGACAGGCAAGGGATGATAACTACATGAATAAGTGGTAACAACTGGAGGACGAAAAGTATATCAGATCCCCTCTCTTCCCCCATCAGGTTTTGCTCTCTCCTTCTCTCTCTCTCTTCTTCTCCATCTAATAAACCTCTTTCATATAAAAAAAAAGAAAAAGAAAAAGAAAACTAGATCAGAGAAAAGGGAAAGAAACCAGATAGATTTGCTCATTGCCGGGTGCAGGTAAAGGAACTCTGAGCAACGCCTCAATCTCAGCTCAGGCTAAAAATGCTGATGATAACATGAACACATCATAGGTTCTACAGGTACAATAGGTTTGAAAGAGAATGAAGTTGGCTTTTGATGTGTTTGATTTATGTGACATCAGTTGATTGGGCCACCACTGTGATAATAAATGAAAAGGTTTATCCTTTCCATATGCTTAACATCAGGTTGGTCAGTAGTTTTCTAGTATTTTTTTTTTAATTTTATGATGGCCCAAACTAAGAACAGTAAATGGTTTACATGCCCTTTAGATCAGACATCAATCAACTGAGCCTACAGAGGGTTCACAGTAACTATTGTAAGTAACAATTACTCTTGGTCAAAATACTTGGCACTGTAGCATGATGCCAACTTCAGACCACCTATCACACTTGTCCCTATTCCAACTCCATTTTATAAAAACAGGCAGAATTTGGCTATAGTTTGCTAGTTTCTGCTCTAGACTAGCAATAGCACTTTTACTAATTCACAGAAAACAGTGGCAGCTAAAAAGGAAAAGCTTAATAATATAACCTGAGCCAAATGGAAACTTGGACTTTGCCATTTATTGGCTACTTTCTTATGACCATGACAAAGCACCCTCAGTGGCAATGCATGGGAGGAAGGATTTACTCTAGATCTCAGTTTAGGAGATATTTCATTAGTGAGAAGGCATGAAGAACACGTGGCTGTCATTTCCCACATTCTTGCAGACCAGGAACACAGACACTCTGGATGGAAGCAGGGTCAGGCTACCTAACCTCAAAGTTTACTCCTAGTGGCCACCAGTTAGGTTTTAAATCCCCAAGATTCCACAATCTTCCAAAGTAGTACTACTAGCTGGAAACCCGGTGCTCAACACATAAGCTATGAGAGGTGTTCCATATTCAAATGACAACAAATATAGTGACTAGTAACTTTTCAGAAATAAAATTTATTGGCAAATAATTAATTATTCACAAGGTTCATACAATAAGGTATTATGCCTAATTTAATGATTTAGAGAAGAAAATAATATATATTATATGGCCAAGTATAATATTCTTTCAAAAACAATAATATTTATTTTTGTCATAAAGAAAACTTGATTGTTTTTCAGGATGTAAAAATCATAAAGATACAGGATCTGTCTTTGTCTTTGCCAAGTTATCTAATAACATTCACTCATTCAGCAAATAATGGTTGTGTATATGCTAAGCACTATTCTAGGCATGATCAGAGGTCTGTAAAGGGTCACGTAGTAAAAACAGGCTTTGAGGCCTGGGCTGGTCTTGTTTAGACATGACACAGCTAGTTATCTCGGAAGACAGAACCTAAATTGAGTAAATGTCCCCATCAAACTAGCCTGTAGGTAAGTCGGGCAAGTCTGTGGAGCATTTTCTTGATTAAGGATTGACGTGAGAGGGCCCAGCCCACCGTAGGTAATGTTAGCCCTGGGCAATCAGCCTGAGTTGTATAAAAATGCAGGCTGAGCAAGCCGTGGAGAACAAGCTAGGAAGCAGCACTCCTCCATGGTCTCTGCTTAATTGAGTTCCTGCCTTGGCTTCCTTTGATGTTGGACTATGATCAGAGGAGTAAGCAAAATAAACCTTTTCCTCCCCAAGATGCTGACTAGTACTAAAGATTCTTAATTCAAATTATCAAACGGCCCCAACAGTCTTTAAAGGAATCTCAATTTTTTCTGTTGCTGCAATAAAACACTGTAACCAAGGCAACTTACAGAAGAAAGGGTTTATTTTGGGCTTACAGTTTCAGATGGTCAGGGTCAATAGTAACAAGGACTGCATGGAGGCGGACATGGCAGCTGGAGTAGCAATTGAGAACTCACATCTCCAAAAGCAAACAAGAAGCAAAGAGAACACACTGGAAATGAGACAGAACTTTTGAAACCTCAAAGCCTACCCCTAGGGATGCTGTTCTTCCAGCAATTGGGAACCAAATATTCAGATGCCACAGAATATGGGGAGCATCTCATTCAGACTACCACAGTGGCTCAAAGTGATAAAGTAAAAAGTATTCAGGATTAAAAAAAAAATAGGAGCCAGATACAGTGGAGCACATCTTCAATCCCACCACTCACGCGGTAAAGTGGATCTCTTGCCAGTTTAAGGCTAGCCTGTTTTACATAAAGCTGTGGTTCTCAACCTTCCTAATGCTGTGACCTTTTAACACAGTTATTCATGTTGTGGTGAGTCCAAGCCTATAATTATTTTCATTGCTACTTCATAACTTTAATTTTGCTACTATTATGAATCATAATGTAAATATCTAATATGCAAGATATGTGACATGTGACCCCTGTAAAAGGGCCAGTCCATCCCCAAACCTGTCCATGCCACAGGTTGAGAACCACTGACAGAGTATAACAGGCCACCCAGAACTACATAGTGATGCTCTATTTCAAAAGCAAACAGGTTTGCTGCAGAGATGGCTCAGTGATTAAGAGCATTGACTGTTCTTCCAGAGTACCCTGGCCCCATTCCAAGCTCCCACAAGGCAGCTAACAATCTTCTCTGTATCTCTAGTTCCAGGGAATCTGAAGCCCTCTTCTGGCCTCAAAGAACACCAGTCATGCAAAAAACATGATACATAGACATGAAGGCAAAACACCCATACAAATGAAATAATGTAATCAATTAATTAATTGTATGTATAAGAGAACACATATATAGGTTATATGCAATTAAAAAGCTTTTTATTTAAGAAATTTGAGCATCTGTAGAATTTGACATCTACAAACTACTTTTTAGACCACGGCACAATGGATGGCTATTTAAGACCAAACTCTGGAAACTGTACTACACAACATTTTTTAAAAGGAAATAAAGAAGACCTAAAGAATTAAATGGCAGGCTATGCTTATGGATCAAATGACTTTACTGGAATGATAATAAAGCACAATGTGATACAGATTAAACAATCTCTACACAAATTCAAGCTGGCATTTTTTAATAAGTTGGTAAACTGATACCAAATTCATATGGAAATCCAACCAGAAAAGGGAAAACAATCTTGAAAATGAACAATTTTAGCCAGGTAGTGGGGCCTTTAATCCCAGCACTTAGGAGGTAGAGGCACATGAATCTCTGTGAGTTCAAGGCCAGCCTGGTTTACAGAGTGAGTTCCAGGACAGCCATGGCTACACAGAGAAGAAAAAAAAAAATTTTTTTTCAAATGCTTAAAATTATAACGTAATACTTTAGTGCAGTGGTTCTCAACCTTACTAACACTTAGATCCTTTAACAGTTTCTTATGTTGTGGTGACCCCCAACCATAAGATTACTTTTGTTGCTACTTTATAACTATAAATTTGCTGCTATTATGAGTCGTAAGTAAATATCTAATATGCAGGACATCTGCTACAGGTTGAGAACCATTGCTCCAGCATGTAAAGTAAGTCAAAATACTCGCACTGAACATCATATAAATAAAGTACAACAGCATACATGAACTTATTCTCTACGCGTGCAGCTTCCATCATTGGGATGTAATGAGTCCGAGTGAGAGCCTGAGGAAGAGCTCCGTTTGTAGAGTATTTGTATAGCAGGCACAGAGCCCCGGATTCTGTCCCCAGCACCACATGGTGGCACATACCTATACTCTCAATACTCAGGGGTAGAGGCAGAAAGATCAACAGTTCAAGGTCACCCTACACAACAAATGGTATTGATTTTAGCAGGATCCATGATACAGCGGATCTTGTTAACTACAGTTTTGACTGTTTGACTCAATGGATAATTTAGAAGTCTCTCCTACTGGCCTAATAGATTTTAGAGATTTTCTCCTTCAAATCAGCAATAAATTCAGGTTCTGTCTACACCTTCTGGGTGATCTTACACAAAATAACTACCTTAGGTCTTCGCTTATTTGATTTGATCAGGATGGCTTTAAAAGAATGAATGAGAGAAAATGTGACAAGTTCTCGGCAAGTGCAAGTGGTACCATGTGACAAAAATCACAGCCCTGGGGTGACATATGCAAGAGGAGAGGGAGTTCAAAGCCAACTTAGGCAGCACACATTTCAGCTTTAAAAATAACCACAAAAACAAAACAAAAACCTCAGGACACAGAAAGGCATAACTTGTAAGCCTAATTTTAGAAATTCGGACTGCTGCAGTGGTAGAGTTCTCTGTCTAGCATGTCCAAGGCCCAGTAAAGCTGCTGCTTAGCTGGAGGGGGTGATGCA
The DNA here is from genome assembly GCF_030254825.1 of Meriones unguiculatus. Taxonomy (NCBI): domain Eukaryota; kingdom Metazoa; phylum Chordata; class Mammalia; order Rodentia; family Muridae; genus Meriones; species Meriones unguiculatus. The sequence goes on along the minus strand of NC_083361.1, from coordinate 83,076,896 downwards.
GGAGTACCTCAGAGTCAAAGCTAATGTGAGTGTCACAGTTCTTCTATGACACACTGCAAAAGTAAACAGCACTAAGTGGGTATATGTATATGTATGCATGCATATACACACACATTTGTATGTACACACACAATGCTGTCTCCCAACACAAACTACACATAGTAACAACATGGAGTGCAATCAGATTCCGTAACCCTAATAAATTATAACAGCATATTACTAAATGCAAGTATCAATTCGTATGAGACAGGATAATATTTCAGTGACAGAGAAGATAATTTACCTTGATCAAGTATTTTTCCCATCTGTCTGCTGTAACAGATTTGCCAATCTTCCTCATCAACTTCAAATGGAGCTCCACCAATTCTTTTGGTACTTAAAAGGAAGGGGAAAAAAAAAACTATTGTTAGCCAAGAAAATAAAATATTTATAAGCATTTAATATTCTAAAACAACTTCCTCCAGCCAGCCCTGAATATTTTCTCAAAACAAAGGATTCTGGTTTCTTTTGCATCCCTGAATCCTAAAAGCCTGAAGTAGAGTGAAAAATCACTAACCATCATTTTCTGAGAGTTAATAGTGAAGTTGCAGTTCCTATTAAGCCAATTAAGAATGAAACCTACTGTAAACAATAGAGTAAGTCATAACAGTTAAATGGTCACAGAAGTCCCACACAGTACAGGCTCCATAGGAGGTAGGCTTGATGGGTGTGCAGGACAGCAGAGCAAAGTAGATGCTCTGAACTTCCTGCTTCATTTTCCTGTGAACAAAAAGCTGCTCCAAAAAACAGACTAAAACCATACACGTTTGTTTATTTGGTTGGTAGGTTTTACTATGACTGGAAATGTAGCTCATGGGGTAGAGCACTTTGCCTAGCACATGGAAGCTCCAGGTTCAACCCACAGTTAATGCCATAAATAAATAACCATCAAATAAAAGCACTTAACTATACAAATAAAATTTATGTGTTCCTCATGCTATACATTTGGATTCCAGAGCAATATATAAATTCATACAACAAGAAAGGAATTGAAAAATCCACATCTTAGGTGGTGAACATTTTAGAAATTGGTCTAATTGTGGTCAAATTTTCAATCAAAGCAAAACAAAAAAAAAACTGTTCTTCAACTTTAACCCCTACCTGATGAGCTAAACTTCTTTTTCTAGAGCATCCTATGGATTCCGACCTTCCAGGCATCAAAGACAAAAAACCAAAACTTACTTATCTTTGAAGGAACTAGCTCCACTCTCTGGAAAGGCCTAACCATCTGACAGGTATCTATAAGAGAAACTCTACCTTCCTACAACTTCCTCACTGGGTTAATTCCTCTTCATTAAACACTTCCTAAGATTTCTATCTTCCCTCAGGTTCTCTGTTATCATTGCAAACAACCAGAGTTCCTCTAAATATCCCTAAGGAATGACCTTACTGTTTTTAAATTATATTAATCAGACCCAAGGGATTTATAGAACACATGCCTGCCAAATGTTGTATTTCCCAGATCCCACTAACAACCTAGAAGAAATTACAGGTAACCCATCTAAATGTTTTCCATAATCAAATATATTAAGAAAACGCTGAACAGCCAGCCATAGTAGTGTACAATTGTAATCCCAGCACTCTGGGAGGCAGAGGCAGGCAGACTGCAAATTCAGGACAGATAAGGCTACATTGAGAAATCCTGTCTCGAAAAAAAAAACAGGAGAGGTGGCAGAAGCAAGATGACGAAGGGAACGTCATCCTTTGGAAAGCGTCGCAATAAGACGCACAGGTTGTGCGGCCGCTGTGGCTCTAAGGCCTACCACCTTCAGAAGTCAACCTGTGGCAACGTAGCTACCCTGCCAAGCGCAAGAGGAAGTATAACTGGAGTGCCAAGACTAAGAGGCGAAACACTACCAGGACTGGTCGAATGAGGCACCTAAAAATTGTCTATCGCATTTTCCGACATGGATTCCGTGAAGGAACAACACCTAAACCCAAGAAGGCAGCTATTGCAGCATCCAGTTCATCTTGAGGATTTCAATCAGTCATAAAATAATAAATGCTCTGGAAAGAAAGAGAAAGAAAGAAAGAAAGGAAGGAAGGAAGGGAGGGAGGGAGGGAGGGAGGGAGGGAGGGAGGGAGGGAAAAAGAGAGAGAGAGAGAGAGAGAGAGAAAGAAAGAGAGAAAGAGAGAGAAATAAAGAGAAAGAGAGAAAGAAAGAAAGAAAGAAAGAAAGAGAGAGAGAGAGAGAGAGAGAGAGAGAGAGAGAGAGAGAAAGAGAAATGCTGGACCCCCCCCCCAAAAAAAAGTGGTTTGTTTTGGTTTTTGGTTTCTCTGGTGGCCTGGCTGTCCTCTGTAGAGCAGCGCCTGTGAGTTGGGGTTAACTGATCTTATGGTGTGCTCTAAGTATCTGAGACAACACTACAACCCACAGCACTCTCCAACATATCTGACCTAATATGGTGCTGGGCTGGGAATGATGGCCTAGCTTTCTATGGTCCTTCATTCTCTCAGGAGCTTTATTCTGAAACTACTTCTAACTTGAAACGACTTGGAAGTATAACATTCACTCATTCAACAGGTTCTGAGAATCTACTATCAGCAAAGGGAAAATAGCCTTGTCCTTGCTGAATCTACATGAATGAGTCTTTTCATATATGGGCTGGTCCAAAATAGTCAATTATTCTAAAACCTAAGGTATAGGATGGAGTGGGGAAATTTCATATAAAAACAAAAAGTAGATGTAAATGGCTAAAAACAGAACAATAAACAAAGACTATGGAACTTCAGACAGCCTCACAAAGCCAGCTAAGAAGCCTGATTTTATTTTTTATTTACAAATTTTTTATTTTTATTTTATTTAAAATAAATTTTATTTAAAATAAAATTTTATTTTATTTTATTTTTATTTTATTTAAAATTTTTTTATTTTCAATTTTTTATTTACAAATTGAAGAGGAGAATGACTGAATTAGAGAAAATTAGATTTTACAAAAAAGCTTTAACTCACTTGCTTTAAGAGGTAGAGTACAGGGTAGAAAGGTAGAGAGATGGCTCAGGGGTTAAACCAAAGGACCTGTGCTCAATTCCCAGCACCCACGTGGCAGCTCACAACTGTCTGTAATGCCAATTCTAAGGAATCTGACACCTTCACACTAATGCACACAAAATAAAATTAAATTTAAGAGGTAGAATACAGGTCAAAATTTTGAATTAAACTCAAGAAAATATCTACAAAGATGACAGTGGCCTGAACTAAGCCTGAACTACTCACAGCAGCCGAGACAGCAGTAAGCAGAACCAAGAAATGTTTTAGGAAATAAAATCAACAAAATGTTGATTTTGCTAGTGCAATAACTTAATCAATAAAGCCTTAATGAGACTCAGGTAACCAAGAGGCCAGAGACAAATCAACACAAAGAAACCCAAAAAAGACTCAATTCTAGTTCTTCCATTCTATGTAAGATTAGGTCAGGTCCTTTAGCAACAAACCTTGACTTTCTAACTTGTATTAAAAGTCTTTGGTTATCTCCTAGAGTTTCGAAACAAGAGTACTATGAAGAATTACAGCACTTCTGATTTTATTGTCATAATTTTGGAAACTAAGATGGCCTTCAATTCTTCCGCTTCCCAAACGTGCAAAGTTAACGGTCTACCTCACTACATCTCAAGCCTGCTACCTTCTAGCCTCAGTTTACTACACCTGCAATCTTCTTCCGTTTCTCTAGGACATATAGCTGAGGCTATACCTTTTCACTTCAGAAAAAAAATCGCTAAAGATAGTCTTTACTCAAACCAATATCCCAACTTATCAGTTGGTAAATACACTTATAGCTCCAAAATACTTACATAAACTCACTAAACTTTTTGTCCTTGCCCCAGAGTCCTAATGATTATTTTCAATTTAACTCCCAGTCCCTTTCTCGCACATCTACACTGAAATCCTCAACTGAAATCACTTTGGTCCGTTCCCTGTCCACTAAACCTATCCTAGCCTTTCACCTGTGAGCACCTTGTGAAAGCCTTCAGCTTATTCCGTATTCTTACATGAATCATTTCACCTTTCAATGACTGGGAAATGTAAGTCTCAGGCTTTCCAATACTAGTATGCATGTCCTTCATTCTTAGATGGCTACGGCTGTTTATACTGCCTGCATCAAGTTTTTGATACCTACCTACTACATCATATAGAAATCATGAAAGATTTTTATTCTGTTACACTAATTTTTAAAAAACTAAAAGACAAAAAAATCAATACACAATAAGCATGCTTCTCATTCTTCTTACAAATCTTGTTTATATTGATTTAGGTATATAAACAGGTAAGTATTACTGAATTTTTTAGGGTACTGGCTCTTATACAGGAAGCTACATGTAGGTGGTGCCTGTTATACTGTTACAGTGCTGCAAAGTACAGAGCTGGCATATTAAATTAAAATTCATAACTCACAATTGAGTAACTGTGGTGATCTGAGTGGAAATGGCACCCAAAGGCTCATAGGAAATGGCACTATTTCAAAGAATTAGGAGGTGTGGTCTTGTTGAGGAAGTGGGTCCCTGGAAGTGGGCTTTGAGGTTTCAAAAAACCCATTCCAAGACCAGTTTCTTTCCTCCTGCTGCCTGTGGATCTGGATGCAGAACTGTCAGCGACCTCTCCAGCACCATGTCTGCCTGCCTGCCACCATGCTTCCCACCATGATGACAGTGGACTAAACCTCTGAAACCGTAAGCCAGCCCCAATCAAATGCTTTCCTTTCTAAGAGTTGCAGTGGTCATGGTGTCTCTTCACAGCAATAGAACACTGACTAAGACAGTAACTGAATTTATTTAAGTTTTGGTTATAAAGAGAATTAGAATGTGATGATCTTTAAGGGCACTGAATATGCTGAGTGATAAAATAAATGTGTAAACACTTAAAAAAAAGGAAAGAAAAGAGGCTGGGAGATAGACAGCTTGGCACATGTGAAACTGTGACGCTCTATCCTTAGCAACCCACAAAATTACCCTGATAATAATTAAAGCTGCCGTATCATGACAGTGAACAGCTGTGTGTTAAACAGAGCTGTAGAATCGTGGCATGTTCGGCATCTGCAGTTGCCAGCCCAGCAGCCATTTAGCCACCTGCGGGTACTCGGGACCTGATGTGTGGCTAGTGAAAGGAAGAAACTAGGCTATTTTTAGCTTCTGTATATTTGTGTGTGTGGGATATGTACAGGTGAGCGTAAGTGTCCCAGAGGCCAGAGGAGGGCTTTGGGACATGAGACGGAGCCGGACAACACGGTTCCTGAGAACTCAACTCCAGTCCACTGGAGAGAAGCAAGAGCTCTTAACTGCTGAGCCATGTCTGCAGAACCAGTTTATTGTATTTATTCTTTAAAACCTTTCTTATTATATTTACTTAGTAAATATAATACTTAGTGTGTATGTGTGTGCGTAGACACATTTAGGGAGTTTGTGTGACAAAGCCTGTGTAAAGGCCAAAGGACAACTTGCCAGAGTCCTTTGATTGCACCCTGGGGTTAATGGGGATCAAACTCAGGTTATCAGGCTTGGCAGCAAGCATTTTTATCTACTAAGCCAGCCATTTTGCCAGACCGAATTCTATTAATTCTTAATTAAATTTAATAAACACGGATAGGTCAATTGTAAAGTGTCAAGTCTATCTATCTATCTTTCTATGTATGTATGTATGTATGTATGTATCTATCTATCTATCTATCTATTTTGAGACAAGGTCTCTATTACGTATCTCTGGCTGTCTGGGACTCATTATGTAGACCAGGCTAGCCTCAAATTCACAGAGAGTAGCCTGCCCCTGACTCTTGAGTGCTGGAATTCAAGATGTGTATGCCTCTACACCCGGCTAAAAGTATCAATTATAGACTTAAATCACATGATCACTTTCTAGAAATTGACAAGCTCTAACTTTATTCACTTGTCAACTGAAACATTTTCTGAATAGCCTACTTTCCACAACATTACTTATTAACTTTATTTTAACCATTTACTAACTTCCAGTCATTCTTTTATGAAAAGGATGGATTTCTGTCCCAACTGAACTAAGATCTCTACCTCAGATCCCTCTCCTTCACAAGGCCTCAGGAGGTAAGAGTCTAAAACACAAAGAGAAGGTCAGGGTACAGTCACAAAGATCGCGCCAAAGGGCACAGGGATGTAGCAGAAGGGCCACAACCCAGACTGGTTGGCTGCCCAATCACCCACAGACATTCCACACAGAGACTTTTTAAAGCACCTTTCTATCATAAAGCCCAGTACTTAAATTTATAGCAACTCATAATACCTAATCTCTTCCTCAATCCTGTAAGTCTGTTATCTAATTTCCCTCTACATCTATGAGCAGAGATCAACTCAGTTCTGAAAAGTTATTTTATGTTGGTCACAGATGAAAAAACGTTGATTTCAGATACAGGGATTGGAAGACAAGCTTACAAGCTTTACTTACTGCCCATTTCTTAGAAACTGTTGGGAAGCAGAGTTTTAGAAATTTAGACTGATCTCCTCAGGCCGCTTGATCCTTGAGATCACTGTTATGTATTCATATACCTCACCTTTAAAGATTTCATTTAACTAATCATCTCATTTTCTAAAAAGCAAAGGAATGGCTTAAGACTGTGAATTGTAACTTAGACCCCCTTCAAAAATACGAGACAGAGGGAGAATCTTGGTAAGTATAATACAAACAACTACACCAGCTTCTTACCATTTCTAATTTATCCAAGAATAGCCATGAGGCTGGCAGGGAAGTAAGCAGTCCTTCCCCTCCACTTCCTTTTCAGAATTCCATTCCAAATGAAATTTCTGTTCTCACATAAAGAAACACACCCAAATGGCTATCAAATCCCAAAGTAGGAAATGCATTTACTATAAACAAAGTAATTTGTGCAAATGCTATGTAGAATTTAAGAAAAGCTGAGCCTATAAAACTGCAGTACTATGTGAAGCTACCCCTCCCAAAAAAGCTTTTGGCCCCACGGCGAATCAGCCTCTCCTCCAATCTTTGCAGGATTACACTTTTTTAACATGAATCCTAGCAGAAGGCACTTGAGGTACTTCAGGCAAGGGCTTTCTGCACCATGTGCTCCGGCTCTAATCAAGTGACCTTATTTTTCTTGCTATTCTTTCTACTCAATTTAGTAATCATGAGAGGAGAGAGAGGAGGCTCAAAGAACTTCAGGGGGGAAAAGGGATTTCTTTCCCTCAACATTTTTCTCCAACAATTGCAAACCTAAAGATTTAAATGATGAAAGACCAAGCCAAGAATGGTGGTGTACACCTTTAATCCCAGGACCCAGGAGGCAGAGGTAAGTGGATCCCTTAAAGAGTTTGAGGCCAGCCTGGTCTACAAAGCTGACCAAACCACACACACCCTTGCCTCATAAAAAGGCTAAAAGACCAGTAATAGTAGAAACCCTTCACCTAGATGTACCAAGTGCTTACTTAGAATTTTACCAAATTTTACAGTATTAATGCTACCAGAAAAAGCCTCTCTAACAATACAGTTAAGAACAAAAGGATTAGCAGCAGCTAAGCAAGTCTACGAAGAGACTTTGTTGCAGGCAAGAAATAAAAATGCATGTACAAAAGTCTCAGACAATCAAAAGGGTCTAGTTTCCCTGGAAGATGCAGTGATGTTCACTTGGCCCTGAGTTCAATGCCTGCACCTTGAAAAACAAAAATGTAGCCAGAGAACTAAGCAAAACTCAAAATAATAAAGCTTTTGAGTCAGTTTAAGGGTTTGAATTTATTCTAAACCAGTTAAGTTTAGATTTTATTCTAAATGTAATGAGAATCCATAGAAGGAACAGGAGAAAAGCTCCTTGATTTTAACTTTTTAAAAGATTGATCTGTATCCAGACTCAACTTCAAAATATTCTAGGAACAGAGACCAAGGCAAGTTACAAATCTGGGTGATAGGTACAGAAAACTTCACTATATAAGCTGATGTTTTATTATTCTATGTGTCTCTGTGTTTGCTTGGATCACATGCATGCAGAAGCCTGAGGAAGCCGAAGGAGGGCATCAGATCCCCTTGAACTGGAATTACAGAAGGCTGTAGCACACCATGTGGATGCTGGGAACTGAAACAAGTCCTTTGCAAGAGCTCTGAACTGCTAAACCTCTGTCTAGCCCACCACTGCTGTTTTTGTCCTGTTCAACGTTTTCCACTACTTTAAACATACATGGGATGGTTAATATGCCATATATGGACAAATAAAACTAAAAGGTTATTGCTATGTTTAGGCAGGAAACAAGACAAGATGCTAAAGCATCTTGTGGTTGTAGAGATGAAGAGGAGTACCACCAAGAAAACTTGTCAAAATATGGAAAATTTCTAAATCTCTTAAAATGTTTTAGGCCAACACCTTCAATCTTACTCCAAAGAACTTAACTCCTTTACACAAGTCTTGTTATACCTATATTATCCTTGTTATTCTTCTGAGGCAGGTCTCACTTTGTGCCCAGATTATCACCATGCCTGGCTCTCAAGATTTTTCAAAATAACTACAACAAAGACTAGGGACTAGGGACTCAGTTCAGTTAATAGAGAATATGCCTAGGAATACACAATTCAAATCCCAGCGCAGTATAAAAACTGGCTGTGGGGACACTCATTTCCAATCCCATCATTTGAGCAGTAAGGGGAAAGACAAGTTCAAATTCATCCCTCAGCTCCTGGCTCAAAAAATAAAATAACCCACCACAATACTACCACTATTGCCACCCTTCAGTCAGTAATCCCTGAAGAGCACACAACTTCAACTTCAGCAAGCAACGTTGAAAATGCGCAATCAATTAACCAAACGAAATCATGCCTCTGCCTTGGGAGGAGAAGCTGTCACATCCCTTCTCCTCTCAGTACCTAGGGTTCCAATGCAAGTGTATTCCAAAGCTTTGCCTGGGTATTGACTTTTCTAATAACACAACTGGAACTCAACCCTTCCTGGACCCAGGTGCCAGCCAGAAACTGACAGAAGCTCCTTTACTCCTGGCACAAATCTGAGACATGTCATCAGTCTCCTGTAGCTCACAGGCAACACTCAAATGCAGGAGCCCACCGAAGGACTTACTGGATAGACAGCTGCTCCTGGCTCTGTCTACCCTGCCCTTCCCTTAACAGTACTTCCTGAGTCTCACTTCTAAACTACCTACACTCATATTTCTTCCTCAGGGTCTGTTTCTTGGGGAATTCAGCATAACTTACTTCCCATCAATTCTTTCTAATTATTCTGCAAATATGCTCCATGATTTGATATACATTAATGGCCCCCCAAAAATTTAAAAAAATACCATCTTAAAGAACCCTTCCAGACCAGAGATTAAGAGCTCAGCACTTAAGAGCACTAGCTGCCATTCCAGGGGACCTAAGTTTGATTCCCATCAGCCACATGGCAAGTCACAACTGTCCATATGCTACCTTCTGACCTCCATGGATACCAAGCTCAAACATGGTGAGCATACAGGTTGCACACAGGCAAACAATCATATACATAAAAATAATTACAATAAAAAAGAATATTCCCTCTTGAGACCTATTCTTTAGAGTTTCATTAAAATTAAACAGGGCTGTTAGGATTCCCCAGTGAGTTAAGACATCTGCTGCCAAGCCTGAGGACCTAAGTTCAATTCCTGGCAAGGAGAAAACCAATTCTATAATTCTCTGAGCTTCCCATGGATGTATGTATGTGGTGTGTGCAACAGTCAATAAATAAATGTAATAAACACATTTTTTAAAAATTTTAAAGTTATGTTGAAAAGATTAACATCTTCATCCTTCATCCTTGATCTTCTCATTGATAGTCTAAATACTTAACTCTTGTGTACATAAAACTCAGTTGCCTAAATGAAAGTAAGATAATTGTTGGAGCTAGTGATGTATCTCGGTGACAGGCCACCTACCTAGCATGCTGGACAGCAACTACTGGCCTCCCAGCAACAAACGCGCACACATGCATTCACGGAGAACCCCGGTAACCATGAGCACCACTGGCTCAGGCTCCCAGAGTGCAGAATCAGACGCAGGTTCTTCTAGGAAACTTGCTAAGACTAGGTCTCTCGAAGCACAATTTTTCAGGTACTTCACCTATGACTGATTACATTTTTGGACTGCTACTTGTTTCAAACTATGTAAGAGCACATTATAGGCAAATAACGTTAAAAATAAGCATTCTTACTAACGCGTTAGTACTGTTTCTAAGTCCCCTCAAGGGACACTTGTTCATCCTGTCTCGTTCTCAGGGAGCGCTCTAGCTCACACACCCACTTCCTTACCTGTCCATCTGCTCTGGACTCACCATAATCCGGCTCGCAGTTAGATGGCCACAGAGCAGCATGTTATGCTGTCGACCAGTTCAGGGTCCTCCTTGACTCTTTTGGAATTCCTTCAGATGCTTCATGTCGCTGTTGGTCCACTGAAAGCTAGTTCTATTTTAGAATTTCCTTTCTGGTGTCCCCTAGACTATTATCTTTTTGTCCCCTTGATTTCAGTCCCTAGTGTACTCGATGAAGAATTTTTTAAGGTAAAAGATTGGCAGAGTGAGGGCTGGAGCAATGGCTCAGTGGTTAAGAGCACAGTCCGCTCTTCCAAAGGACCTGGGTTCAATTCCCAGCAACCCCTTGGCAGCTCACAACTGTCTGTAAAGCCAATTCCAAGGGATCCAACACCTTCCCACTAATGTATATAAAATAAAAATTAAAAAAAATTTGGGCTGGAGAGATGGCTCAGTGGTTAAGAGCACTGTCTGCTCTTCCAAAAGACCCGGGTTCAATTCCCAGCACCCACATGGCAGCTCACAACTGTCTGTTAATGCTGATTCCAAGCACTCTGACTACTTCACACTAATGCATATAAAATAAAACCAAATAAATGATTAAAAAAAAGATTGGTAGCGTAGATTCACAAAAGTTCCTCTTCCTCATGTAACAAGAAATTCAGAATAATGACCTGCTAGTTTCATTTAACAACTCAGAAAAATACGTCATCTTAAACTTCCTGGAACTAAAAACCCTATCTTATTTCCAGCATGCACGCCTGCATCTCTTCCTTCATCCTGGGTCCTTCATCTCATTCTCAGGGTTAGACCACCTCCTGCACCTTAGAAAATAATTCCTTTACATCATTTTTTCAGCGTGAGACTCTCTCTTCCCAGTATCCCAGAATGACCCTACTTTGTCCATATGTATCAAAAGGTACCACAAAACTGGTGACTAGATGTACTAGGTCTGCCTTCAGCACCTGGGACAGTGCTTACCAATATAATATACTGTCAGTCACTTTAAAGGTTTTTTTTTTTTTTGCTGGATGAAGTACTATAAAAATGGCAATGACACTGGCAATAGCATTTGCCATGTCTAATTTTAGAGAGTATTAAAACTTAGTTATACTCAAGGACAATGTATATTCAGTTCCACTGTAAGTGGAAAACAATGGAAATTATCCTTTCTTCCCACCAAGTTCGCTTCTGGAAATAAAAAGTATTCCCATTTCATAGTCCTTTCTGAACACTGTACTCCTCTTTCCCTTTTTTCTGGCAGGGTTGGAGACTGAAGTCAGGGCCTTGCACATGCATCCTTCTTTTCATCTTAATCCATACCTTTTCAGATAAAGCTGACTACACGTACTTAGGCTGTGCTTTCCTATCCACTTGGACAATCTCCATCTTTTATTTGATATTAACTATAATTCAAATATTACATGGGACTGGCTGGGTTGAAAAAAGATAGTTTAGACCAGTGATTCTCAATCTATGGGTTGCAAGTCCCATGACATATCAGATAGCCTGCATATCAAATATCTACATTACAACTCATAACAGTAGCAAAATCACAGTTATGAAGTAGCAAAAATTTTATGGTTGCGATCACCACAACATGAGGAACTGGATTAAAGGGTAGCAGTGTTAGAAAGGTCGAGATCCACTGGTTTAGACCAAAGATCACCAAATTCCTTCACACAGGGCAAAAGACACTAATAACTTTCCATACAGCCTTTAAGCTCAACTTTTGAAAGCCTTTGAGAGGTTTGTTTTAGTAGAAAAAAAAACTGTTTTGTGACACATGATAATTACAGGAATTTCAAATTTCAGTATCTACAAAGTCTTACTAGAAGCAGCTGCATTCGTTCCCTCCTGTACTGTCTTGCAGGACACTTTACTCTTAGGTATTGAGTTTTGCAAGCTCACAGCAAATTCTCTAATTGTATTTGTCTGATACATGCCTGGTGTCCACAGAAGCCTGATTAGTCCCCTAGAACAGGAGTTCTAGACACTTGTGAGCAACCATGAGGGTAGTGGGCATCTAGCTCCTCCGGAAAAGCAGCCAGACCTCCTAACCACTGAGCCACCGCCCCAACCCCCAACAGTGAGAGAGGACTAGATGGTAAAAGCACTTGCCACCAAGAGCTGGGCATGTTGGCACATACCTTTAATCCCAGCACTGAGGAGGCAGAGGCAGGCAGATCCCTGTGAATTCCAACAGCCAGCCTGGTCTACACTGGAGAGCTAAAACTACACAGTGAAACCCTATCGCAAAAAAAGCAAAAAACAAAAAAACAAAAAAAAACAAAAAAAACAAAACACAAGAAAGGAAGGGGGCTGGAGATTGCTCAGAGGTTAGGAGCACTGGCAGCTCTTCCTAAAGGTCCTGAGTTCAATTCCCAGCAACCACATAGTGGCTTATAACCACTTATATAATAAGATGCCCTCTTCTGGTGTGCAAGCATACATAATGAATAAATGAATGACTAGAAGGAAGGAAGGAGGAAAGGAAGGAAGGAAAGCAGTACTTGATTGCCCCCAAGCCTGATGTCCTGAGTTGGATCCCCAGAGGAACAAAAAAACAAAAACAAACAAACAAAAAAAAAACAGCTCCTGAAAGCTGCCCTCTGACTTCTACACGGTCACATGCACCTGACAAGCAAGTGCATGCACACACATACACCAACAAACAGACAAGTAAGTAAATAAACAAATAAATGTAATTTTTGTTTCCTCTGCAGACCAGACTGGCCTAAGAACCTCCTGCCTCTTCCTCTCAAATGCTAGGATTAATGTGTGTGCCAACACCACTTGGCAATAAATGTAATTTTTAAGAGTTCATTATCTCCTACTTTCAGTTCCTACAGTCTTCTTGTTACTCTATATGTGTCTTTTTATGGTTGTTACTTAATTCTTTATTATTGTAGGGATTGACTACGTCTTCCTATATTGTACATGTTTTACCTGTTTTAGATTTATTTTTAGATTACTGGATCTAATAACACTCATCAAATCTGGAGCTAATGAAGGCATTACTTCTTTCAATACTTTTATTCCATTCTCTTTGTATATTTCAAATACTTCATTCACAGTATTGTCCCACTTATCAGTACGATACTTTGTTTTTTCAAAACACTTTTTTTCCTGATTCATTTTAGAATAAATCTATGTCTTCAAGTGTACATATTGTATTTCCACAGTCCAACTTTAAGTCCCTTTCAGTATATGTCTTTTTAAATTGAATTTAACCTTTGAAGACAAGATTCTCATGCTGCTCATGCTGTCTTGAAACTCACTACAAAACTGAAAATGACCTTCAATTTCTAGTCCTACTGCCTCTACCTCCTGAATGCTGGAATTAGAGGGTGATATCCACCAAACCCAGTTTTTGAGGTGCTAGGATGAAACCTAAAGTGTGGTGGAGTTTGAGATCCCCACAGGATCACGTATCTTAATGTGTTTGAAATAGTGCTAGGGAGTAGCACTACTGGAAAGGATTTGAGGGATTAGAAGGCGTGGCCTTGCTGGAAGAAGTGTGTCACTGAGGACAGGGTTGGAGGTTTTAAAAGCCCACGCCAGGCGCAGTCTCTCTCAGTCTGTCTGTCTCTCTCTGCCTGTGTATCCGAATGTGGCTCTCAGCTATTCTCCTGAACAGTGCTCCCTGCCATGATGATATCATGATAATGAACAAAGCAATCCCTCAATTAATGCTTTCCTTTATAAGAGTTACAGTGGTCACAGGAAGAGAACACTAACTAAGACACCAGGCTTTGTGTATGCTAACAACCGAGACTCTAGGATAATGTCTAGGAATTTCATTTGGTATAATTTAGATCTTTCATTTCTTGGCTTGCTGTTTTTTCTTTCAACACTTTTATCACCTCTATGTGTTTGTGTACAGGTGCCCACGGAGGCCAGCAGAGGTTGCCAGACCCCTGAACCTGGAGTTACAAGTGACTGAGAGTCACCCTATGTGGTGCTGGGGAAAAAAATAAACAAAACAACAACAGAAAACCCAAAAACAAAAACTAGTCCTCTTAAAGAGCAGTAAATAGACTCTTAACCACTGAGCCATCCCCCCAGCCTCTTGTTTTGTTTTAAGACAGAGTCTCACTATGTAGCCTTGGCTGGTCTGGAGCTTGCTATATAGAGCTGGCCTCGAGCTCATAGAGAACACCCTGCCTCCACTTACAGTGTGCTGGGATTAAAGCCATCTGCCACTGCGCCTACCTGGCTTTGATGTGGATGCATATATTTGGAGGGGAATGGGCAGGATTCCAAACTGTAGCTCAAACCGTCCTTCTGGTCTCCATCCTCTTGCTCTGACCTCCCAAGTGCTGGTATTACAGGTATGTGCCACCATGCCTACCTTTATAATAGCTGTTCTAATATTGGGTATGGTAGCTACAATATCTATCATTTCTGAAGTACTTCTTTAGACCATGTGCCTGTCGGCTGGTCTTGGGTTGCATCCTTTATGATAAAACCATACTTATGGAAGTATAGAATTGTCTTGATAGTAATTCTAATGGACTAGAGAATCTATGGCAATCCATGGAGACTCCTAAGACTTACAACCAGTTGGTCAGAAATTCAGGTACCTACTCACGGCTTTGTGTGAAGTGGTGGCATTTGTTTGTTTGGTTGGTTGGTAATTTATTCTTTGTAAAATCTAAAGCTAGTTCCAGGTGACTGGAGATTAGCAATGACACTATACCATTTTTTAAAGTTTGAACCAAAAACATGTGCTACAAAATAGCAATCACAAAAGACCACGTGTGAAAAGCAGAAAAAAATGTTTCACCTCCTAATATCCACTCCACATGAAACTACCTAATAACCATATTAGCAGCTGATCGATTGTGGCACCCTAATACTAAAGATAATTATGCCCAAGTAAAATAGAAAGATCGGATTAATAGAATATGGCAGGGTTCTGACCCTGTATTAATATGGGGAAGAGGGCATGTTTGTGTTTTTCTGAAAGACTCTGAAGGAGCTAGGTGGATCCCAGAAAGGTTGGTGTGATTTGGATTTGGGTGATATATTCCGCAGAAGAATGCTCCTGCTGCTTACATTCTGCTCCCCGAAGATGTTATTCAGAGAAACTTTTTAGATACAATGTGACTAGACTTGATTGATAATCAGGATAATTCTCAAAGAAGACTGACTATGGGACTTTGGTGGTCTGATTCTGGCTTTCAGCAACTTATATTTGGAAGCTTGCCACAAAAACTCTTGGGAGGGCCTCAATTCTCCTTATGCTTTGTTGTTTGGAAATGTTAACATTTTTACACAAGATTCAAACTTAAATGTTTTTTGCCACCAATGTAAACTAAAACTGCATTTCTAAGCTTTCAAATGGACAACAGGTTCTGGTTGTTTGATAGCCTTTTATTATGGTTCCTGTGAATGTTTCTCAGGCTTGGTATTCTGATATAAGGTCGTCTTTTAAGTCACTTTTATGGAGTGTTATAGTATTTGGCTTATTACTCTTACTATGAGCATGTCTCCTACCAGTGATAATTAAGCTGATCTGCATAAGATTAAACTCCAGCATCTACCATAGTGGAGGTCGGTAATCAAAGACAGATAATATATCTCTGAAGAATACTCAACCTAAGACAGGGCACACACGATGGAATTCGTGTACCAATGATGGGTAAAGTATATCTTTCAAGAGAGACAACCTAAGACAGGCACAATCTTCTCCATAGCTCTTAATTTATGGTCAATATAAAAAATATAAAAAGGGAGACCTATGGAGAGCTGCTTGTTTTCACTTTGGCCTTCACCTGGAGACAGGGATAGGCAGGATGTTTTGCCAAGTTCATTTCCTTTTGTTTGTATGAGGATCACACAGACAAGTTGTTGAGGTAAACAAGTTTGACCTCTCGATGAACCCCTTCATTGTATCAAGGTGCTGTGCTCTGACTATAAAAAGGAATCTCGGAATAAACTGGTGTGACAGTTTCTACTGGCAGCCCTCTCGAACAGATCCTATGTGTAGTGTGTTGGTTTTTTTCTTTCAATCCTCACTCCCCACTCAGGAACTGTTTGACTCTGCCAGGGGGCTCCAGCAAGTAATGGAAGAAAGGAATCAGAACAGGATTAGTACATGGGGGCCATCAGACAAAGCTGTAACTAATGTTTTTTAAAGAGTAAAAGTAAGGGGCTGGGGAAATTGCTTATCTGTGAAGAGCACTGGCTACTCTCCTAGAGGACTATTGTCTTTATTTTTTTTTAAGATTTATTTATTTATTCATTTATTTATTATGTATACCATGTCTGTCAGCATGTATGCCTGCACTCCAGAAGAGGGCATCAGATCTCATTATAGATGGTTGTGAACCACCATGTGGTTACTGGGAATTAAACTCTGGAAGAGCAGCTAGTGCTTTTAACCTCTGAGCCAACTCTCCAGTCTCTCCTAAGGATTATCTTCAATTCCCAGCACCCACCCAGCAGCTCAAAACTGTCTGTAGCTCCATTTCCAGGGGATCTAAACCACATATAGACATTTATACAGGCAAAACACAAATGCACATAAAATAAAAAATTAAAGAGTAAAAGTAAAACACTGGGAAGCTGACAGTCACATTCTAAAACATTTCACAATGGCAAGAATTTAACAACAACAACAAAAATCATAAAGATGTAAGGGCTCCATACACATCATTCACACACATGCACTCACACACACAAAAGCATAACCTATAATGGTTAAGTTAGTAAGAGCAAACTTTAACAATTAAGATAGTTCAACAATTAAAGATGCTTGCCACCATACCTAATGACCTGAGTTCAGTTCAAAGAACCCACGAAGTGGAGTGAAGTACTGACTTCTACAAGGTATTTCCTGGCCTCCACACAGTAGCACATGGCCTACACAATATAAATGAGTGTAAACTCACTTGTAATGTTATTTCTCTTATGTCCAAGCTTTTTGTTCTTTTGTTGTTGCTATTCTTAGAGATGAAGCCTTAAATTTTGAATTGAAAGGTGTAAAAGGTATGTTTATTTAACTGTTTTCAACTGTTGTCTCAGAGTAAGCTTACTGCCTCTTTCTGTTAACCTAGGTCTAGTCCTGGAAGCTTCTAGCCTCCCTACAATCTATCCTAGACTTAGAGCGTTTTCAGCCTCTGAGACTTACTGCTTAATAAGCTCACCCTTTCTTATTCTATATTGAGCTCCGGTCTGGCTGGTTCAACTCAGCTATTCAGGATTAAACTCCTCTCCCAGCTAACTTATTCAGTCTGTTTTTTTTCTCAGTCCCTGAATTGCTGTTTGGCCTCAAACTAACGCCAACAATCTTTTCTAATCTTCTGGCTCCTTTCCAGTCTCTGACTCAGTGTTCATATGAGTTCTCTCTCTCTACAACCTATCTCTCTATTACTGTCTCAGTAAAAACTGCCTCTTCTCATTCTGCATTGTCCCTTAAGTGGTTCTCCTTTCCTCTCTCTTCTCCTGAGAGCTAAGCGTAGCCTATTTTGTCAAATCTTCTCTGATTTGTTCCCTTTTCTGACACTCAATTAGACATCACTTTCAAACATGGGTACTTCCTTTTACAAATTAACTTTACTTTCACTACTTGGGATTAAAGGTGTATACCACCATGCTTTAAAGGTGTATCAACCTAAGCTTTTCTTTACCTGAAACCTGCTCTATACCAGGCTGTACTTGAACTCAAATCTGCTTGCCTCTGTCTCCTGGATTGTATTCCAGCTGGATCAAACAGACCCACAAGATCTTTGCATGTGACCTCTTGCCAGAAGAGCCATGTTCTGAATTAAAACTCCTCTACAGAAGGGGGTGGGGGGCTGAGATGGAGAGACAGCTCAGGGGTTAAAAGCACTCACTGTTTTTACAGAGGACCTGTGTTCAGTTTCCAGTATTCATGCAGTAGCTCAAAATCACCTATAATCCCAGTTCCAGGTGATTAGATGGATACCCTCATCTGACCTCTGCTGGCACCCAGCCTCTTTTCATATGCCTCTATGAAAAAAACATGACTTTTTGACACATGCAGCGTGTTCTTGTGGTTCTACACTTTACTCAGGTGACCCTTCCTAACCATCAGAGTATAATTTGTCTGATGCTCTAAATAAAGTTGGCTATTGCATGAGAGTTTAGCCTGCTTTATTATTGGCTCCACTCTCCCCGGCTCACGCAGCTAACTAGAACAGTAAACAAGTAGTGCCACAAATCAGGGACCTGAAGTTGGTTATTATGTGGGGACCCTCACAGAAAGAGGTTAGTGAGCATAAGGAGGTACAAACCATGAAAGGGCTTATCGTAAATCAAGTTTGCTGCGCTTCTTAAAGAAAGGAGGAGCACAAGTATCAAAAATCACGACTATTAGATTACTTGTGAGTTGTTTATAATCCTTGGTTTCCAGAAGAAGGAACTTTAGGTTAAAAAAAAAGTACAGGAAAGTCTGAAAGAATACTGAAAAGGCATACAGACAGGGGAAAGATCCTTACTCAATTTTGGGTCACTTGGGCATAAATTTGGACTGTTATTAAAATGCCTAAGGAAGATAAGGAGAATATTAATCATGAGGATGATCAAACCTTAAAATTAGTAAACAGTCAAAGATTTTCTCCATTCAGGCAAAACTGAAAGTAAAAACAGTGCTGATGATAGTTCCTTCTGCTTCCTTACTGAAGCCACTTTTAGATATGTCTACTATGGCCTAGAAAATGACCCTGCAGCATGGGGTAAGGAATTTAATAATCAATCTAATCTTGAATTCACTCCACTTTTTTTTTAAAGATTTATTTATTTATCATTTATACAGTATCCTGCCTGCAGGCCAGAAGAAGGTGCCAGACCTCATTACAGATGGTTGTGAGCCACCATGTGGTTGCTGGGAATTGCACTCAGGACCTTTGGAAGAACAGTCAGTGCTCTTAACCTCTGAGCCATCTCTCCAGCCCTTCACTCCACTTTTTGATGAGGAAAAGCTAACTTTACAACCTCAGTGATTAAGGGCATGACAGGGAAACAATTAATTTCCTAATTCCTCCCTGGCCTCATGAGCTGTACTCGGTATTTCCAGTGCAACATCAGCAAAGTCAAAATGTTTATCTAATTATGCACTAGCCAATCTATTTAAAACTCTAGAAGGAGAAACAGCATTGGACAGTTCTCACATGTTATCTTAAAAGGCAAGAAAAGAACTACAGCTATTTGAATCCAGACTAAGAGACATTTGTGTATCATGCGGTTCCTTCACTGCCTTTAAAGTTACTTATTTTCCCCTCTAGATTGTCTCCCACAGTACTATAGCACAAGAGGATAAGCCTCTGGAATGAATTCGGTTACACCATAAAACACTACTTGTTTACTTTACTCTTCTTGCTCAATTAGTAAATCAGAGGAGGACCCAATCTCAACAATATATATGGGTTTGATCTTTGCTGTATTATATAACCCTTAACTAGCAATCAGTTTTTAGGAGCATTACAGAACTCTATGGATTTTCAAATTCCAAATGCTGATTACTAAGGAAGGACAGGAAATCATTATCCAGCTGCTAAACTATGAGTTTTTCTTATATGAACCAAATTTCTGATTACAAAAGTTGCCCAACCTTTCCTATTCCACAGGCAGATACAAATTTTATTGATGGCTCATCTAATAGTATAGGAGGGATTCATGGTCCAGATAGTCATCGATCTATTAGTACTTCTTCTTCCTCAGCTCAACAGGTAGAACTGGCTGTTTTGCTTCATTTACTGCAGTTAGTTCATAAACCCTTAAGAGTTTCAAATTCTGCTTATGTTGTAGGATTATTTCCAGCAATAGACTCATACTTGTGCACACTCTAAATCTCCCTGGTTTTACTGTAGAATGAAATAAGCAGGCTGATGCATTAACCAGCCCTATTTTTACTTCTTCAGGGAAAAAAAAAAAATTAGGAAAGGACAGATGGACCCACTAAAACATTACGGTTTACTCAGCTTGAAGGACAATGGCAGAGTGCAAGGAGACAGTGGAAGTAACCACAAAGATATATAACAAACCTCTGGCTGAAGGGCAGAAAGGAGATCTTGACCACATTGCCAGAAGTGAGGTGTACCCACCCGGGGCCAAGTTAAGGCCCTATGCACCAAGAGAAGTTATTTTACTAATGACCCTGGACTGACTAATGACTGGACTATGGCACATAACAGATTGATTAATTCATCTGAAGAAAAAAATGTGTTTAATTTTTCCTTGGTATTTAAAACTTCCTAACTGTATAGGATATAACATTTCTATTCCCATTAGAGTCAAATCCAGTCTTACATTCTACAAGACACCAGGACTACTAATCATGTGGGTCTCTTTTCAAGCTATTCTCTAGAGTTTTCTGATCAACGTAATAATGTAGCTAACAGTACTGGACAGCTCGGAGCTCTGTTCTTGGTACCAGAGTATAGCACACAATGCTTTCATCGGTTTAATGTTATTATTTTTATAATTTGCTTGCTTGTAATACTCATGTACCACCAAATGACAGATTTATCTACAACATCTAAAAAAAAAAAAAAAAACATTCTAGATACCCTGCTATTAAAACACAAAAGAGGGTTGGCTAGGCAGTGGTGGCATACGCCTATAGTCCCAGCACTTGGGAGGCAGAGGCAGGTGGATCTCTGTGAGTCTGAGGCCAGCCTGGTCTACAAAGGAAGTTCCAGGTTAGTCAAGGCTACACAGAGAAACCTGTCTCAAAACAAACAAACAAAAAAAAATTTAATAAAAGTAAATAAATAATACATACATAAGTAAGAGAGGGGATGATATTGAAACACTGTCCAAGAATAAAGTCCTGTGAAGGAATTATGAGGGCTTGTGAGTAAATTTAAAGAAAACAAGACCAAGAGTCTTGTGACCTCAAATTCTTAAAAAGCACAGAACTGCTCTTGGAATGTGCTTTCGAGTTCCTCCCAGATGTAGCCAATAGGAGTGAATTCACTCTCGGTTATTCATTACAACTGGCTATTATTATTTGTTCATATGAAAAAGCATGTTTTGCCATGGGTGGCTTGTCTGTGTGACCATATACTCTGTGACTCTTCTTCACCCTGAGTATAAATTGCCTGATGCTCTGCATAAACTTGGCCATTGTATGACACTTTAGTCACCTCACATACTGACCTGACTCCATTCTCCCACATTTCTTTTACCAACAACTAGAGCAATAAACAGACACCCACGCAAATAAAACACTCATATACATAAAACAGAAAGTAACAAAGAAAAAAATTTTCCTGAAGGAAAAAAAAAAACTTACAAAGGAGTAAGGCTCACACTAATATATTTCTCACCAGCAACAGCGGATGCTAGAAGATTTAAACAGCAGTACTGTCAAACTTTTGGAAGGAAAGTTCTTGAATACTGGACCACCATTTTCTGTTAAAGCAGTAGTCAGAATAGAAGGCAAACATACCAAAATTAAAAGTTTACTGCTTAAAGACCTTGTCTGGAAAAGATATATCATAACACAGAAACAAGCCGAAGGAGGGAAAGTATGAAAATCAGAACAGCATAACAAGACTATCACAACATGACTGCTGAAGAAGACTATGAAGTGAAAACAACAACAACAACCCACTACAGGACTAAAACACCAAGTGATAACTACATGCGGGCTGAACATGGAACTGAGGCGAGGTGGAACCTGTTAATCTTACCCTGGAGGTTAGGCACTGGCTCTGTGTGTAAAGCACTTGCTGTGCAAGCGAGAGGACCCGAGTTTAGCCACCAGCACCACAGAAAAAGCTGACCATAGAAGGCTGAAGAGATGGCACACAGATAACAGCATTGCTCAAGACCTGCGCCGGGTTCCCAGCACCCATACACACATAAACACTCAAGAAAAGTCACAGGTGGAAAAAACCCAGGCTGTCATTTTTCTTCCTGGAAGATTTTTAACATTTAAGCATGGAGGACGTTACAGTTACATTTAAGGAATAAAGTATCAAAACGAAGTGACTGCGATACTCAACCAAATGCCAAATCTTTCTGACCACCTGTGTCCACGGAACAGACTGATGAGCAAGCACTCAAGGCCACACATCAGCAGGCCACTGGCGGTCTAGTACATCCTCCCTCAACCAAGTTCCAGCTTCTTAAACTGTGTCTCATGACTCACACGGGGCCGAGTAACTAAATGTAGAGGTTGAGAAAATTTGCTAATAGAAAAACATTTCTAAACACCCAATAACCAAAAATTAGTTAAAAATTGAAACAGTTTCTTGTAATGAGAAGTTTCTTGTAATCTTTGCCTCTCTCTGCTGTATCCCAAACACATGCCTGGGGCCATAAAACATGGAATAATATCCTGAAACACCTGGGCTCAAATTCAAGAGTATGGTATGTCATGAATCATAGTACACTTACTATACAAAGTTTTCTGCTCTTGTAGAAACAGATCTATATTTAGTTATAGAAAATAAAGCCTCTTACTGTTTTCCCGCAGTCACTCTTCAGAATGAAAGTATCAATAAGTATTGTTTGAATGTTTAAAAACTGAGCCCTTTAATTCCAGTACTGGGAAGGCAGAGGAAGGTGTATCTCTTTGAGTATGAAGCTAGCCAACCTAGATACTGAGTTCTAGGGCAGGCAAGTCTACACAGTGAAACTGTCTTTAAAAAACAAACAAACAAACAAAAAAACTGAAAGCTGTTTACGTCTCATTTTCTTTAAGAACCATTAAATAAACTGTTTTTGTTTTCTTTTTCTTTTTTTTTTTTTCAAGATGGGGTCTGGCTGGCCTGGGATGTACTATGTAAACCAGCCTGGGATTTGGAGCAGTCCTCCTATCTTTGCCTCCCAAGTGCTGAAAGTTCAAGCCTGTCCCACTAACCACACCTGCTAAGCAAACTTCAGCTTGGGATTAGGACAGATCCACCAACAATTTCTGAAATGGCCATAAATATACTCTGTGTAGTATTTTACAAACTGGTATCCTCACCCTAACAAAAATCACTATCAAATGAAGCCCGTTCTACATCGCTCTTTTTCTTCTTCTGCATAGCAGTTTTAGGTGTTACTCTCCATAGCCTTTCTCACCTGAAGGAGCAGTAACAGTAACCTCGCCAACATAGACCTCGCTGACATGGAGACCATGCTGCCAGACCAGAGCTCCAGTCTTGGATGAGACCTGGAGACCAGTTTAATGGCAAGACTACAAATCTGGCCCTTACTGCCAATTGCTGGGCCACTTGGCTCCCACTCAGCATTCCATTATGACAACTATGCAGAAGAACCCACAGCTATCCCTGAGCAAAAAAACTCTTACCCTGTGTTAACAGAAAAGCTTTACACCTATCTAACAGAAAAGTGATGATAATAACTGAGTACAAAATTAAACCAGCATTTAGGAAACTTTCACTAATATTTTCATTCATAGAATACAAAGCATTTAGTTTGTATTATATTGATTCTAAATATATTCTGATACATTTCTTTCTTCAAACATTAGAACAGGCATCAACATTTTTTTCTTTTCCTGGAAGTTAACAGATAGTAAATACTTTGTTTTTCAGGCTCCACATTTTGGGACAATTACTCAGCTCTGCCATAGTAATCTGAAAGCAGTCACAAAGGACATAAACAAATGAAAAGGCCTGTACATCAATAAAATTTTATTTACAAAAACAGATGCGAGACCAGATTCTGCCCACAGGCCATCCTTTTTTCCACACCCTCGAAATCACTGCAGAGTAAGTTTCAACTTCCGATTCCATGCACTAATCACAGTGTCACACCTAATGCAGTAGGACAAACCTGCTCCATTTGAAGTCGCATCACTACCGCGCCGATTATTTCCAGCTGTCAATGGAAAAGAATTCCGTTCGCTTATGACAGACAAATGTCTAGTGTGCGGTTTAGCATTTACTTTATATTTGACTTAGTTCTAAAAAGAAGTTTTAGATAGAATATGGTCTCATTAAAAAACTGGAAAACCTTCACATCATAAACATTTATTTTCCAGGTGTGGTAGCACACGCCTATAATCCCAGGGCTTGGGGAAGTAGAGGCAGGCAGATCTCTGTGAGTTCGAGGTCAGCCTACTCTACAAAGTGAGTCCACAACAGCCAAGGCAATACAGAGAAACCCTGTATGGAAAAAAACAAAAACCAAAAAAAAACACGTATTACACACTATTACTCATCAGTCAGGGTAAAATGACAAACAAGAAGCTCCACCATTGAGGAGCTTATCACCTCCTGCTACACTGCAAGTGAAAAAGCAGTGTAAGGACGGTGACATCTGCGAAGGGAACACGTTGCCTGAGGGAGGGGAGGCAGTCAGTTTACCCTAGGAGACAGAGAAGCACTCCGAACCAGCAAGTGTGCAGTGAACAGGCAAGAAAAGAAGGCTGGAGAGGCATGTGCAACTCCAGAGGGAGGAGGAAGAGAAAGCCCAAGCACATGAAAGAGCTTTTCACACTGTCAGGGACTCGTAAGCAGTTCAGCAGGAGTAAAGAGTGACAATGATTAACAGAAAGGCTGAGCGCAGAAGGGAGAAGGAAAACAGGCTCAGCGATCACTGATAACAAACAAAGCATGCCAGTTGGGTAGGATCTGGGTTCAGTCCTTGGTTTCTCATCTTGGTAGTTTAATAGATGATATTAACATTCACTGCAAAAGGAAAGTCGTTTTTAAAAAAGTAAAAGTACAACACAAGTTCCCTTTTGAAAAACCTCCTCAGGAAACTACTGTTGGTGATTAATTAGGAAATATATGATTATTATAAAAAATAAAATGAAAAATATAAGAAAAAAGCAAATGGAAGAGTTATAATTATGTTTTTGGGAAAATGACAAAAGATAAATGAGAACAAAATCGGGAAAAGGCTTGGGATTGATAATGAGTATAGAGTCAACCTTCACTCTGAATGCTGCTTGTTTTTTGTTTCAAGTTTTTCAAGGTCTTATACAGTCCAGGCTGAACTTGCCATGCAGCCAAGGCTAGCCTTGAGTCCCTGCCTCTGCTTCCCGAGTGTATGCCACCACACTTTGGCTTCTGAATGTTTTCTTAACCACTGTACATGAATCATGTACACTTAACTTTGCAATCTGAGTTTGTGCAGTATAGAAGAATGAAACCCAGCCAGTCTACAGAAGGCGTGTGTCAACTTTCTTCCTCTCCTCTTCTTTAATCCCATCAGTGCTGCCTCTACCTGGCACATCTCCACACATGATACAGCTTCAGACTTGGTGATCTTACATGGAAAACACAGGTCTCCCTGACTTAGGACAAATGTATTCCTCAGTATTTGTTTTTGTTAATTTGCCTGGTGTTTGGTTTGGATATAAAGCACCACCCCTCAGCTATGTTTAAAGGGTTGCTTCTCAGCTGGTGATGCTCCTGAGAAATGACTGGATTATAAAGCACTAACTTCACTAATGGATTAACTCATTAATGAGTTCACAGCTGAACGGACTACTAGGAACTGGGAAATAGCTGAAATAAGTAGGCCACTTGGGGCATGCCTTTGAAGAACATTTCTTGTTGAATTTATGTTATGGATCTCTCTCTCTTTCCTTTTTTTCTTCCTTTCCATCTCCTTCCCCCTCCCTTTCCCTGGCTGCCAGGAAATGAGCAGCTTGGCTCATACAACCCTCTTCTATAATGCCTTACCACAACCAGCCACTGGCAATAAAGCAAGATGACTATGGACTGAAACTTTACAAACCATGAGCCAAAATCATCATTCTACCTTTCAAGTTGTTTATCTGGATATTGTTGTCTTGGTGATGGAAAGAAGCTAACATGTTCTTCTATCCATGTCTGTTCCTTTCCCTCCCCCTCTTCAGAACATTAAACAAAATAGGCTATGGATGCATCCCAATGACAAGGCACAGAGGCAAAGTTCAGGTCCCAGCCACTAGTCCACAAGTAAGTTTTGTTTTCCAAAGCCGAAGCGTCAGTAACATAGCTGGCAGGCCTGACAACCTGACAAGACAGGAGAGCACTGACTCCTAGATGTTGTCCTCTGACCCCCGTGAGTATGGCTGTACTTGCATGCACACAGACACACATGAAATAAATTAATTTTTTAAAGTTAAAAAAAAATAAACACAAGGGCTGGATAGATGGATGGCTCAGAGGTTAAGAACACTGGCTGTTCTTCCAAAGGTCCTGAGTTCAATTCCCACAACCACATGGTGACTCACAACCATCTATAGCAAGATCTGGTGCCCTCTTCTGGCCTGCAAGCACACATGCAGATAGAACACTGTATAAATAAATAAATCATTTTTAAAAATGAACACAAACCACCAATTATGAAAAAATGTGCCATTACAACTTATTTGAGGAGAAACCAAATTTGCATAGTATTTTTATATCAGCATTAAAATTTACTTAATTAGGGAGCTGGAGAAATGGGTCAGCACTTGAGAACACTAGCTGCTTTTCCAGAGGAATGACTCCCAGCACCCACATGGTAGCTCACAACCATCTATAATTCCAGTCCCAGAGGGTCAGAGGGCCTCTGGGGGAACTGTATGCATATGGTACACAAACATACATGCAGGCAAAATACACACACACATAAAATAAAATAAATCAAAACAGAGAGCATTAAAAACTTACTTAATTCTGAGAAGTTTTTGAGATGAAAAAGTATTCTATGCTAAGCAATAAACAGAAAATAGGCTGTACTCCATAAACTCACAAAAGCTCCTCAGACTCTGAAACCACCTACCTCTGCCTCCCAAGTGCTGGGACCAAATGTGTGTGCCACCACTGCCCAGCTTTTGTTTCTTTTAAACCCTACAGCTCCGCTGTTTCGCTGTTTATCTTCACTATTAAACTATAAGCTCACTGAATGCAAGGATATTATGTGGCTTATTAATGCATTCCAAAGGTTTATGTACAACTCATATATACCAAGCGTTCAGGTACCACTTACTGAAGGAATTTTTTTTTTTTTTTTTGAGACAGTGTCTCTCTACATAGTTGTGTCTGGCCTGAAATTCATTAAGTAGACCAGGTTGGCCTCAGACTCAGAGCCTGCCTCTACCTTCTGAGTGCTAGCCTGGCAAGAAATAACTTTGTTGCTGTTGTTTTGTTTTTTTGAGATAGGGTTTCTCTGTGTAGCCTTGGCTGGTCTGGACTCGCTTTGTGGCCCAGGCTGGCATCAAACACAGCAGTCAACCTGCCTCTGCCTCCCTGAGTGCTGGGATTACATTTGTGTGCCACCATGCCCGGCTAAGAAATGTTATTTTCTCAAACAGCGTTTGACATTATACAGGGTCTAACATGAATGGAAAAACTGAAAGCATCCTGAGGCCTTCTGTTATGGCATCTGTATTACAGTAAAATTGGGATGAAAAATATATAAAGACCATATCCATCAAGCAGAGAGTAAAGCTCTATGTTTAAATCTAGCAACACAATACTCTCCTTGAAGAGATGACTCAGGTTAAACATTCTTGAAGCTTAGTCACTCTTATTTTTCTACAATAGATGAGGTCATACACCTCACCAACAGCTTGTGAGGAAAATGTTAGTTTATAAGGTGTAGTCTAAAATGCATATACTACTCCATTTAGCAAAATCCCGGGTGGGGGCAAATGTCCTTGAAGGGTAATGTACACGATCCATTTAGTTTCTTACTAAACTAGAAAATCTTTTTTTTAAAGATGTAATATATATACAATGTTCTGCCTACATGTGTGCTTGCAGGCCAGAAGAGGGCACCAGATCTCAGTATAGATATTTATGATCCACCATCTGGGTTGCTGGGAATTGAACTCAACCTCTGGAAGAGCAGCCTCTTAACCTCTGAGCCATCTCTCCAGCCCTGAAAAATCTTTTAAAATAGAACCATTTCTAACAGTTTTGTTTTCTCATATATCCTTACCAAATGCTGGGCATGGTAGCACACACCTTTAATCCTAGAGCTTGGGAGGCAGATCTCTGTATGTTTGAGGCCAGCCTGGTCTGCAAAGTGAGTCTAGGACAGCCAGGGCTGCTAAACAGAGAAACCCTGTCTGAAAAAACAGAAACAAGCAAGCAAGCAAACAAACAAACAAACAAAGATCCTTCCAATATTTGCTAGAATCACCATGCAGCAGATGGTCAGTATGCATGTTAAATTAATAAGTAACAGGTGTGGCATGTGTGGTGTGCGCTCACATGCCCATCTGCAGGTGTTGGCCGCGGTCTTTCTCTATAGCCCTCTACTACAGTTCTGTTCAAGGCCTCTCACTGAACCTGGAATTCATTGGGCTGGCTAGCCAACAAATCCCAGGGGCACACCTATCTTCAATCCTCACCCCTCTACCTCCCTGACAGCATCAGGGCTCCAGGTGTTCACCACCACGCCTGGCTTTTATGTGGGTGCTCAGCATATAAGTTAAGGTCTTCATGCAATGAACCAGCCCCTAAGTGGATATTACACATACAGTATAGGATAAACACACTAAAATCCGTGTTTATTTTACACCTCAAGAAGCTAAGCAAGGAGGAGGACCCTGGGTAAGATGATCAATCCTCACTCAGAAAGGCAAATAGATAGACAACGGAAGAGGGAGAAAACAGGCAACAGGACAGGAGCCTATCACAGAGGGCCTCTGACAGACTCTACCCAGCAAGGTATCAAAGCAGATGCTGAGACTCATAGCCAAACTTTGGGCAGAGTGCAGGGACTCTTATGAAAGAATGGGGAGGTAGAAAGACCTAGAGAGGACAGGAGCTCCACAAGGAGAGCAACAAAACCAACCAAGAAATCGGGTCCCAGGAGTTTTTTTCTGAGACTGATAACTCCAACCAAGGACCATGCATGGAGATAACCTAGAACTCTTGCACAGATGTAGCCCATGGCAGCTCTGTCTCCAACTGGGTTCCTTGGTAAGGGGAACAGGGACTGTCTCTGACCTGAACTTAGGGGCTGGCTCTTTGATCACCTCCTCCTGAGGGGGGAGCAGCCTTACCAGGCCACAGAAGAAGACAATGCAGCCAGTCCTGATAAGAAGTCATAGGCTAGGGTCAGAGGGAAGGGGAGGAGGACCTCCCCTATCAGTGGACTTGGGAGAGGGGCATGGGAGATGAGGGAGGGAAGATGGGGTTGGGAGGGTATGACAGAGGGAGCTACAGCTGGGATACGAAGTGAATAAACTGTAAAAAATAAAAAATAACCAGCTCAGGCTCTTGCTTAGTAAGGTCATTAACCAGTGACTTCACATTAATTATATGAGATCTGCCTCAATTAAGAGACTATATTACTGATTAACTTGTCATCTTTTCACTTCATCAAATTCATGCCAAAAAAAGTACAATCACAGAATTCAACTAAGCACCAGAGAGACTATGAAGTTAGAATCATAGTTCCATTTAAATGTAAGACATATCCTTTTACACTGAACATTATGACGGTAGAGTTAAAGTCATTATAATTAAGTACAAGTGAAGATGACTGCATTCCTAGCACGGTGGACTTTTCAACAGGAGGATCCTAAGTTCAAAACATGTCTGGGCTGTGTATGGGGTTTCAACTAGGGAGATGGATCAGTAGCAGAAAACCCTGGCTTAGGGCTCAGCATTGAAAGAATAAAACAAATAAAAACATACCCACATTCCCAGAATTAGCGAGGCTGGGGCAGGAGAATCACAAGTTCAAGACCACTCAAGGCTAAAGAGTTCCCAGATGGTCTGATATACACAGAAAATCTGAGGTTAACCTGAGCCACAAAGTAAGTCTATCTCTAAGAATTTACTGGGGCTGGAGAGATGGCTCAGGGGCACTGCCTGCTCTTTCAGAGGACCCGGGTTCAATTCCCAGTACCCACATGGCAGTTTCCAACTATAACTCCAGTTCCAGGGATCTGACACCCTCACACAGACAAATGCAGGCAAAACACCAATGCAAATAAAAGTTTAAAAAAAAGTTCCTTAAAAAAATTTTTTATTTAATGCTCTGCAAAAGACACTGTTACATTGTGGCATTATTCACATATACTTCAGTATCATTATTAGATAGGTCACTTCTCCACCGCACCTGCACAAAGCTAATCATTAAAAATACTTCTCTTCAGAGATGGTGGTGGCACCCACCATCTTGAATCCTAGCACTCAAAAAGCAATGGATCTCTTTGAGTTGGAAACCAGTTTGATCTGTATCTACATAGTGAGGTTCAGGCCAGCCAGGGCTGCAAAATAAGACCTTGTCTCACAAACAAAATAAAAATTAAAAAATTAAAAATAAAATTAAAAACTTCTCTTGGGGACCAGGAGACAGATCAGAACATAAAAGTGAGTTCCAAACCTGAACCCATGGAAAGAGTCAGATGTGATGTCTCACATGTGTAATCCCAGCACTCCTATAACAAGATGGGAGGTGGGGACAGCAGACCTGGCTCAAAGCTCTAGTAGGCTTCATAGTGTCCTAATAAGAGAGATCCTGCCTCAACAAAATGGAATTCAAATGCAAGAACTAGCTCTTAAAAACTGTCCTCTGGTTTCTATACCATGATCTGCATGTGCCCACATACTGTTCACACACAAAGAGGCGGGACACTTAGAAATCTTACAAAGTCAATGTCCACTCTTATTTTTACCTCTATCCCATAGCCACCTACTTCCTGTTAGCAAGGAGCGTTTAAATCCCATCCCAGATGCAGACCTTGGAGTGTAAAGCAGAATGTGCAAGGCCTTCATTTGGAATGCCCTTCTATTAGCCAGCCATAAACCCACTCATGGCTGACAATTTAGGCAGACTTTTCAAATCACAGTCTGAGTAACACCGACGGTTTAGGTGTGTGCTTGAAATCTAGCCCAGAGTCTTAGTTTCTCTTCCTTGTAATATAAAGTGACACAATCCTTTCCTTCTAATCCCAAAATTTAATAATTGTCTCTAGAGTAGTGATTCTGAAGCTTTTCAGGTTCATGGTACTTTCAGTGTCTCCGTTTTCTTAGAGCAGCCTTATGCCAAGAAATAACATCAGTTCCACTTATTAAGTACTTAGAAAACATTTGAAAAGGGAATCTAGGGCTGGAGATATAGCTCAGTGGTTAAGAGCACTCCTTGCTCTTGTAGAGGACCTAGGTTTGATTCCTAGCACCTACATAGTGCCTCACAACCATCTTTATCTATTGTTCCAGGGGATCTGATGCCTTCTTCTGATCTCCAAGGGCCCCAAGCACACGTACATACATGTGAAAGCAAGCAGAAAAAACATACAATTAACTTTTTTTTTTTTTTTTAAAGACAACTGGTAGGGCATGGTGATGCCCGCCTTTAATCCCAGCACTCAGGGAGGCAGAAGCAGGCAGAGTGCTGTGAGTTTGAGGCCAGCCTGGTCTACAAAGTGAGTCCAAGATAGGTAAGGCTACACAGAGAAAACCTGTCTCGAAAAACCAGACACCAAAACAACAGAACAAAACAAAAACAACAACCCTAAAACTAAAAAGAAAAACTACATTGAAAATTGTCATGGTTTTATTTTCTCTTTAAAAACCCAGAATTATCTACGGAGTATTACCATGTGGCACTGAACAACTTATCAAGTTTTGAAATTAGAATGGACACTGGTTCTATTTTCTGTTCTATAAGGCCTTTTTTACTAAGGAACAGGGCACCTTAAACTGAAGACACAGTATCAAATTAAAGCTTTCAAACAACTTTTGTTCCTTCTGTTTTGTTTCTGGAGAGTTTCTCTGTATAGCCTTGGCTATTCTGGATGCTTTTGTAGACCACGCAGCAACTCAGCCTGCCTCTGCCTGCCTCTGCCTCCTTGAGCACCGGGATAAAAGGTGTAAACCACCATGGCCAGCTTGCAAACAACTTTTTAGGAAAAAGATCACAAAGCATTTAAATGAGACAGACTAGTAAACTAGTTTCTACCACAGAATGCTACCATGTTGCTAACCCTATCTCAACAAAGCACTGTCCTCACGTGTTAAACTAGCCCTTTTTCATAACCCAGTTGGTAAAGTAGAAAACCGAAAAAGACAAAGGCATATTCTAAGGGCCATTCACACTAGAAAAAAACAAAACCTGCGTAAGTCAGGATTTTAATTTTATGAGTGTGTGTACAGCCTTTTTACAGACATCTCAAAAAGCCAAAAGGCTCCTATAGGGGTTAGAGGACAGCTTGCAAGAGATTCTTTTTTCCTACTGTGTAGATCCAAGGAATCAAACTCAGATTATTAAGCTTGACAGCAAGTACCTTTACCCACTGAACTATCCTGTCAACACAATTGAACCCCCCACCCCTTTTTTTTGAGACAAGGTTTCTCTGTGTGATTCTGACTGTCCTGAAACTCACTCTGTAAGACTAGGCTGGCCTCTGCCTCCCAAGTACTGGGATTAAACGTGTGCCACCATGCCTGGCTTAATTAAAACTTTTTAAGTGACACTAGAACTGCTTTCTTAATAAAACTTATACAAAGCAAAACTCACTTGATTACAGCACAGACACCCCTATACACTTCCAATTTAACAAAAACATCAACCTAATTACAAATGCACCATGTATCTTTTATCTGAAAAAAAAAAAAATCTTTATTTTGTAGTACAGGAGTACTCGCAAGCACCTGGTTTATGAAAGAATTTTTAAAGCATTTCATTTGGCTCTTAGCCATTACCTTTGTCTACTGAAGAAACTAAGTTTCATATAAATGAAACAATTTGTTCTATAATATATATATATACATATATATATATATATATATATATACTACATTGCTCAACTCTTTCAACTCTTTCTAATATATCAAAGTCTTTCCCCAAAAGCCTTAGGCAATCTTACTATTATAAGTTGTCTGGACCATCACGAAAGTTCTGAAAATCTTTTTCCTGCACAGTAAAAACTTTCACCTTCAGAGAGACTTTCCTTTTGCCACATGTCTTTAACTGTGTGACATTAATTAACAATTATTCTTGGACCTCCATGACAGAGTCTATTATTATCAGTCCTCTTAGCAACTACATCAATGGTAATGCTATGGCTGAGCGAAATGATTCCTCTTAGCCCAATTTCTTTTCCAGGTTTGCTTAGCTGATGACCCAAAGTCAATTCCAGAAATATCAAACTTGCCCTAATAATTTTTTTCTTCTAGTACTAATACAAAGTAAGTGCACTGATTAAAATTTAAGGGAATGCAAGCATATCTGCTATTCAAAATGCAATGGTACCCCCAAAAAAACCTATGTCTGCCTCTTAAGTTGGTCCAAGTAAACTCAAAAGCAATTACCATCAATTTCTCCCCAAGTTCTCACACTACCTCTGACAAATAAAGTACTATTATTTCTCAAGTATCCTAAAAAACTGACTGAAGAGTATCCTACTTCACATTAATATTTCCTTCAAAAAGAATGTAAATATAATTCGATAATGAAATTAATACACTAGAAACTAGATGTTTAAAGAAATTCTGCATTAAGTCTTAATCTAAAGTAACTTAACCATCCTCTGATTTCCTAGTTTTAAAAAATCAGACTTTATAGCCACAGAGTCTAAGATGTAGAGTTTGGCGTGGTGGGGAATGCCTTTAACCCTAGCACGTGAAAGGCAATGGCAGGAGGTTTTCTAAGAGTTCCAGGCTAGACAAGGAACAGTGAGACAGTGTCTCAAAAGAGAAGAAAAGAGAAGGAGAACAGTTGACTGCTGTTCCAACTACTGTACGGTTAATCCTTTATAACGCTGTATATCACACATTTCAGATAATACTTTGAAGAAGTTCACATTTGGGTCTTTCCTTAGCTATGTAACTACATCATATAGGGAAATTCACTTCCATAAAGAACAGAAATGCAACTCTGGTT
Source organism: Meriones unguiculatus (assembly GCF_030254825.1). Lineage (NCBI taxonomy): Eukaryota > Metazoa > Chordata > Mammalia > Rodentia > Muridae > Meriones > Meriones unguiculatus. Next base: position 83,042,868 of record NC_083361.1, on the reverse strand, counting down.
TCTTAGAAAGGTCATAGCTATCTTGCCTAATACAATATATAGTCCACCCTGGTCATCTATGTACAGATCAAAAGAAAAAGGAGAGAGAGAAAAAAAAAAACCTATTTGGAAAACGTTTCTTCTTCTGCCAAGGGCTGTACTCAGACAAAGGCAATGTTCGGAGTACAAATAATCCTTTTCTACGGGAAATAAAGTACCAGAAAAAGAGCGGCATGGATCGAGATTAACGAGGCAGAGGTTAGCGCTCAGTGTGTGAGGACTGCAAGCAGCAGGCACAGCGCTGAGATGCTCCAGCAAAGAACCACCAGCAGCAGCAGGAAGTTTCAATGGGGCCGGGCAGAGCATGCGCCCTGCACCCGCGCGGTGGCCTTATGTGGAAGGAGCACCACTTGCGAACACCAATAATAGACCAGCAGAACCAGAGAGAGAGAAACATGAGCAACAAGCACCTTCTTCAACTGTTTCCCCTGCCGTCTGAGCCCCTCCTCCAGCCTACAGGCTAACCACCCCACCCCACCCTGCAAATGGAAGAGTGACTTCTTCTTCCCCTAAGCCTTGGAGCCGAGATAGGGGGAAGGGACGGAGAAAAGTGGGGAGATGCTTTTCTATTATTTTGGGGGAGGTGGCGAGGAGAAAAACTATGGAGGAGGAGAAATTAACCCTCTCCTCCCCGGAGCGGCGAAGCTGGGCCGACTTAATTTCCCCTCCCTGCGCGAGAAGGGGGGGAAGCCCCCTCCCTGGGCGGGGGAGCGGATCTCCCTACGGAAAGAAGGAGTTGGGGGGTTCAGACCAGCCCTCCCGGGGATCAGAAGAGGCAGAAGAGTCTCTCGGGGGAGTTCCCACCGCAGGGAGAGTGCGGAGTGTCCGCCGGCCCCCGCCCACTCAGGTGGAATGAGCAGAGGGGGCGCCGGGAGAAGATGGGCCCGGCCTCCCCGGAGACGGTGGGGAGGATTGGTGGGAGGAGGGGAGGAAAGAAAGCGCAAAGCTGGCCGGAACCTGCGCTCCCCTTCCCCCGCCACCTCAAGGTGGAAGGACCGGGGGCAAGAGCGGCTCGGGGGGCCCGGCCCCAGGGCGTCTGCCCGGCACAAAGCCCATTCCTGGGCCCCAGCCGCACCGGGCCTGCGACGCCCCCACCTCCGTCCCCGAGGGGCACGGTGGCCCTGGGGGGCCTCCGCCCCGCCTCCCCGGCACCGGGAACCCCCCGGGCCCGCGGAGCGGGGCCTCCGAGGAGCCCAGTCCCGGGAGGGGGCCGTCCGCAGAGCCCCGGGAGGGCCGTGGAGAGCCGAGCGCGCCAGGGCCGCTTCCCGCCGGGCGTTCGGGCCGATCGCTTACCTTCCCCGTTGCCGAGGTCCGGCGGCGGCGCCTGCAGCACCCGCTCCAGCTCCGGGAACGGCAGCTCGGGCAGGTCCAGCAGCGGACCGTAGCGTTCCAAGAAGGAGCAGACTACGGCGAAGTTGGGGCACGAACCCGGGCAGCCCGGAGGAGCCATCGCCGCTGCCGCCGCCGCCGCCGCCGCCGCCGCCGTCGCCATTTTGAACTGGAGGATGGAGGAGGAGGGGATGGGGGGGCGGGAGGAGTTGGGGGGGCGGGAGGAGTTGGGGGGCCGAGGGATGGCAGGGCAGCCTTACGGGCGACAGGAGGCGCTCTCGAGCGGACGCCCCTGCGAAGGCGAGCGGCTCGGGCCGGGCGCCGCGATCCCACAATACCACGCCGGCCCGGAGCAGTCGAGAACTGAGCGAGAGCGGGGACAGAGAGGCTCGCTGGGCCCTTCACTTTCCGCCCTCTTCCCGTCCCCTTTCCTCTTCGACTTCTCGCCTCCGACTTTTCCCCTCCCACTTCGGGGTTGCCGCTGCCTCGTGTGACAGGGGGAATGAAAACAAGGGAAGCCGGGCGGGGAGGCGGGCTGCGAGCTCGGGGGCGGGACTTTCCGAGGACGGTGGCCAATGGGGAGAGGGGGCGGGGCTTAGTGGGGGCGGGCCGGAGGCCCGTTCCAGGTCCGCTCGCAGAGCGGCCGAGTGCCTGGAGCGGCCCGCAGAGGCGGAGTGCGGAGCGCGGAGCGGTCTGGAGGAGCGGCCAAGCACAGAGGCGCTACGTGAGTCCTACTGCGGGGGGATCCCGGAACGGAGACGACCGGGAGAGGGAGGGAGAGGAGGAAGAGAGACCCTAGGACTCAGAGATTGGAGGGTGGGAGCGCGACTGTCGGGAGAGGCTAGGAAGAAGAAACGTGGGAAAGGTGCGGTTGTGGCTTGGCGCGGGACGCTGGAGAGAAGTCTCTCAGAAAGTTGGCTGAGCGTTGTTGCCCTCCACTGAGTGTTGTGTGACGAAACCTTTCCTGGGGAGACACTACCCACCCCAGAAAGGGCTCCCACCGCCAGACCGAAGAACAGATAACACCAGAGTCCAACTTGGTGAACCAGTAAGTTTTATTTTTACCGGAGTGTGAGTGAGGGGTTACTTACAGAAGCAGGAATGACAGCTGCATCACCAGGACCCACCCCAGACCATAAGAGCAGGGAACTTTGAACACTCTGCATAGCCTGCAGGCGACTCAATGGGTCAGAGAGTGTCCTTTCCAAGTGACTCTGGTCTGAACCTCTTCCAGGTGGCTCAGAATGTCTGAGAAGCTTTTTTGAAGCTTAGCTTCCTTTGGTCTAAGAAGGACTTTCTCTCTTTTTTTTTTTTTTTTTTACTCTGACAGGGAGGGACCTAATTAATCTGGTCGGTTTCAGGGACTTCCTGAAGCTGTTTTGAGTTGTTTTGCGTTTCCCGTTTAAAGATCTTCCTTGTGGGAAGATCCCTGTGTAAACTGTTAACAAAACACTGAGGCACAAAAATATCAGCAGAGTCCCAGAACTCTGCCAGCGGACAAGGGCCCGAGGGACTCTGTGGTCACTAGTGAGAAATTGTCCCTGCTGGATGGCAAAATCTGAGGAACCGTGCTCTCCTGGAGGACTGAGATGTGAGGCCTCTGGGCCCAGCTCAGGCTCTGAGGTGGCCAAAATCTAGAGAGTGAGCTAAGATTCTGCTTGGAGAGCTGGTAGATGCTGGAACGGCAGTAAGTTTGTTAGGAAGCAGAGTTCTACTCCATTGAGGGGTAAGATGTGGCATTCTCCCAGAAAGAATCCTAGAAGGGGAAAACGGGCAACAATGTAAAATAGAACTTGCAGCTTGGGAAACAAACGGTATGCTAGGAGACGGAGCCAGCCTGGAGTCCTACCCTTAATTACTTTATAACCTTCTGAACTTTCATTCCTTTGAACTTCGGTAAAGTGGGGTAATATCTACAGCATGGCTAACTCACAGGGAAGTGGTTAGTGTAGTTCTCTGCCACCACCTATGTACTTTAGAACATTCCTTCTTGCTGGGCGGTGGCAGCCCACACCTTCACTGCCAGCACTCGGGAGGTAGAGGCAGGCGAATAATCTCTGTGAGTTCGAGACCAGCCTGGTCTACAGAGTGAGCTCCAGGGCAGCCAAGGCTACACGGAGAAACCCTGTCTTAAAACACCAAAAAAAGAAGGAGAGAAGGAAGGAGAGAGAAAGAAAAGAAAAATTGGTTCTTGTTCTGGCAGGTAGCACACTTCTTTAATCCCAGCAGGCAGGGGCAGAGGCAGGAAAAACTCTTGACTTCAGACCAGTGAGGGCTATATAGTGAGATTGTTTCAGATAATCAAATCTTTATTGTTATCGAAAAAAGATGCTCTTATAATTTAGATTGAATCCAGCTATATTTAACCTACAGTTTATTACTTTATGTCAAAAATTACTTTATGTCAAAATGCTGTATTTAAAACTTACAAAATATCTACTTCCTAAAACTAAAGCAACACATGTTCTAAATAACATAAAATAAGAAAATGTGTGACTAAAGGAAGATTTTTTTTAAAGATTTATTTATTTATTTATTTATTTATTTATTTATGTGAGCTGTCTGTCTGCATGTACATCTGCAGGCCAGAAGGGGGGGGGCATCAGATCATATTTCATGTGGTTGCTGAGAATCAAACTCAGGACCTCTGGAAAAGCAGTCAGTGTTCTTAGCCCCTGAGCTAACTGTCCAGCCCCCAAGGAAGATTTTTTTTTTTTATGGACAAATAATTATGCCAGGAACTTGGCTTCACAGATAAACATTACATTTTGTTATACATTCCCAGGTAAAAAGAGGGAAAGCAGTCATGGCCTATGTCGTATCCTGTTTCAAAGAAGCTCATTTTTCAAGAGGAAAAAAAACTCTGAAATTTATTACCTAGAACGGTGTTGTGTGCGTGTGCGTGTGTGTGCTGTCTGCTTGCACATCAGAAGATAGCGTTGTTGAGTAGCTTTTCTCCCACTGTTTTTGTGTCCTCCAGGGAGTGGACTCAAGTGGCCAGGCTTCCTCTATCAACACCGTTACCACCTAACCATTTTACTGTTGTTTGAATAATGATGTTTTTCTTAAGATTTTTTTTTGCTCTATATGTGTGTATGTGCCTGCCTGAGTTTATTATGTGTACTGCATGTGTGCAGGTCCCCTGGGAGGCAAGAAGGCATCCATCCTCTAGAACTGGATTGCAGATGTGGGTACTGGGGATTGAAATCTGGGTCATCTACAAAAGCAATAAGCACTAACTGCTGAGCCATCTCTCTAGGTCCTAGAATAATGATTCTTTTTGTTTGATTATTTTCACACGGGATCCCATTTGTTTCATTCTGGCCTCCAACATCCTATGTACAAGGATGGCCTTGAACTTCTGATCCTCCTGCCCAAACCTTCCAAGTGTTTGTATTACTAATGTGTACTACCACATACTGTTTGTTTGTTCATTTCTTTGGTGTGTGTGTGTGTGTGTGTGTGTGTGTGTGTGTGTGTGTGTAATCTAGAGAGAGCATCAGACCCCCTGAAGTTGGAATCACAAGTGGCTGTGAGCCACTGCATGTGAGCATTAGGAACCACACCTGGGTTCTCTGGAAGAACAGCAAGCATGCGTAGCCACTGAGCCATTCTTCAGCCCTTGGAATAATGATACAAATACAAATCCTTAATACAAATCCTCAAATCAAAAAATATTTTGAGCCAGGCATAGTGCTGCATGGCAGCACTTGGGAGGCAGAGACACGTGGATCTCTGTGAGTGCAAGGCCGGCCTGGTCCACATAGTGAATTCTGCAACAGCCAAGGCTATGTAGAGAGACATGCTGTCCTTTAACACAAAGAGAAAAGAAGAGGCACTGACATAATTACAAACAATGCGCTTAATGCTACTGAATATTATTTAAATGTTTTTGTGTTACACATATTTTACTACAATAAGGTTTGAGGGGTTTTTTGTTTATTTCAGTCTTTAAGAAAATACGGGGACTGGAAAGATGGCTCAGTACTTAAGAGCACTAGCTGCTCTTCCAGAGGACCTGGGTTCAATTCCCAGCACCCATATGGCAGCTCACAACTATCTGTAATTCCAATTCCAGGGGATCTGACGGACATACATGCAGGCAAAACACCAATCAGTGCTCTAGAAATACATAAACTGTTTAAAAAGAAAATATGGTGGTGGCAGGATGTGGTGACACAGGCTTTTCAATCATAGGAGCAGAACCAGGCAGATCTCAGCTTCAAGCTGGCCAGGGCTACCTATTTAAACTGTCTTACACAGGAGAAAGTATAGCTGAAGATGGCTTTCAGTTAAGAGCACTCTTTTCAGAGGACCTAAGGTAAGATTTCAGGACCTAAGTTTGGCTCCCAGCTCCTGTAGCCAACAGGTTATAACCACCTGTAACTCTAGTTCTCAGAGATCCGATGCCCTCTTCTAGCCTCTGAGGTCATCTATAATAGGTAGTGAAGTGTACATACTCTTAAGGCATACACATACACTCATCAAATAATAAATATATTTGTTATTGAAAGGAAATATGGCTGTGTATTATTACTGTGAACAAAGTTTTTAATAAGTTGAAAAATACAGATTTCGGGCAACCGATGAAATTGGAAACATAAAACTTAAGAATTTTGATAGAAGTCTCAAAATGTGGGGGTAGGGGATGAGAAAGGAAGAACCTGGGGCCCAGTTGAAGGAAATCTGACCCAGAAGCCTGTGAGATGTAAAAAAATTAAAGATCTGATGACCTGAATTTGAACCAGCATGGTAGAAGAGAACTGACTCTTGCAAGTTTTTCTGACTCCACAAGCATGTTGTGGCACAAATGCATTCACACACATACACATGAAAAATTAAAAAAAAAAAAAAAAGTTAAGAGAAAATCTGACCCAGAAAACGTCTAAAAGCCAGGTACAGAATATTTTATCTGTTTGTTTATTAGTTAGTTTATTTAGGGGATGTCAAGACAAGAGTTTCTCTGTGTAGCCCTGGCTGCCCTGGACTCACTCTGTAGAGCAGGCTGGCCTTGAACTCACAGAGATCCGCCACCTCCAGTCTCCCCTCTACCGGGGAGTACTGAAGACATGCACCACCACCGCCACAATATTTTAAATTATATCTTCGTGAAAGAATTTCTATAAAAAGAAACCTCAGAGTAAATGGAAAGCTGTATTCCATGTTATATAAACCTCATCAGGTTTCTATTTTGACTTTCAGCTGTTTTTGTTTTCAGACAGGCTACAGGCTATGAATCCTGGTTTATCTTTAACTATGTATGTGAGGCTCCTTGAATGCCTCCTGGTCCTCCTCCCCACCTCCCAAGTACTGGGATTACAGGTGTGTTCCACCATGCCCCTCTTTTTATTTATTTTTTTTTTCTATTTTGGTTTGTTGTTTTGATTTTTTTTAAAAGAATTATTTATTTGACCTATATGAGTGCTCTATCTGTAGGTCACTTGCATATCAAAAGAAGGCATCAGATTCCAGTCTGGATGGAGTAAGCCACCTTGTGTTTGCTGAGAATTGAATTCAAGACCTCTGGAAGAGCAGACAGTGCTCTTAACCACTGAACCATGTCTCCAGCCCTGTTTTGTTTTGCTTTTCTCCTCAGTTTTTTAAAGGAGCACTCACTATATAGACCTGACTCAAACTTGCCATAGATTAAAGAGGTTAGCCACCATAGCGTGCCTAGCACCTGGCCTCCCACTTTCCCATGAGGTTGTAAAATAACATCCGAAAAAGAAAAGGCTTTAATGCTGTAGTTTTCTTTTACTGTACTTTATTCCCAAGCTTGCTCAAAGGGGACTGATAACTAAGGCTAAAGTTTTTGCTTTTCTCATCCAGTCTAGAATGAGAGCAAAGTCCTTAGGTATCTGAAAGTTGTATCATCCAAAAGATAAGAGATGTTTTACTCCAAGGTTAAGGTCATACCTTCACAAATCCTGTAAAAAAAAATAAACAACACATTCCCATAGTACTGTTACTGTCTCTTGCTTTTCAGGACTAAGACAAATTGTGGGTTATTTGCACATAGTCAGCCCAGCACTGAAGAGAGAGGATGGAGGAGCTTGAGTTTAAGGCCAGGCTGAGTAAACTGAGTTCCTGACCAGCCTGAGCTACAGGGTAAGCCACTGTCTCATCTCAAAAAAAAAAGAAAACATAAATGTAAAAGCAAGATAATCCCGTTTTATGAAATATCAGATTGGGATGTAAAGATAAAATTGCAGCTATTCATTAACCTGTAATAAATTTATTGCCACATACTTACACTCAGTTGAGTGTAAGTCTGTGTTATTGTTTGTTAAAAACAATAAAATATCCAAAAGAATTTGTAACTTGCGATGTATTCCTGAAGTAAACTACCTACCCTACTGGCATCTTAATATTATATTCTAGCTTTCCAAACTGAGAAAAGGAATTTCTGTCTTCTAAGCCACGTCTGATATTTTGTATTGTATGCAGTTATACACACACCAGAAAGTTATTATTTCTTCCCAGCCGCTCCAGCCCCAGCTGGCCTCTGCTAAGATTATAAAGGCATACACCTCCATGCCCAACATAAGTTTTAAAAACTTACCTTATATTTATGAAAAGGGGGAAGTAGATTATTTATTTACTTAATTATTTACTTACTTACTGAGACTGGATCTCTCTATCTAGCCTTGGCTGTTCTAGAGCAGGCCGACCTTGAACTCACAGAGGTCTACTGCTTGCCTTCCAAGTATCAGGATTAAAGGAGTGCACCACTATGCCTGGAAAAATGTAATGTTTTCTTTCCTGTGGTGTAGTAGTGTGACCTCAAAAACAGGACTCAGGTTTTTTGAATTTTTTACTTTCTCTCTTAGTACTCAAAACAGTATGCTTATCTTCTCTGCTATGTATTTTGTAATGACTGTTTAGAAATTGACGTAGCAAAATTGCATTAGTAGTTAATAGTGTTGGGTAAAAGTGTGACTTTGTAACTGTCTTTACCAAAGGTTATGTATTTTTAAGGGAAGACCCATGCCCTAGAATCTCAGACATGGAGTGAAACATCTCCACACTTAGGGTCCTATTTCTCCTCACTGCAGCCTCCTGACAAGGCCATCTGAGTGGCCTCCACAAAAATTTTAACTGCTAACCAACTACATATGGCCACTCTGTAGAACCCTCTGTAGTTAAACTTTGCTGGTGCACCTGGTAATGAAGACTCATTCTCACGGGGACTGAGGGTTCCATTCATAAATAGTCTGCTCAGCTATAGGAAAACACTGACTGCGGCTCAGGGCACTTCTGATTGTTACAAAAAAAAAAAAAAAAAAAACATAAAAGCTTTAAAAAAGAAATCTGCCCATAATGATATTGTGACTGAACATCTCAGGAACATAGGAGTTACTCAGCTTCAGGGTGTCCGAAGAAAAACATAATAGGTTCTCTCTTGCAAGGTTGGCCCCGTCAAAGAGAAAGCTCAACATTCATGGATTGTACAATGAATATAAACATGTGGAGAATACCTTGAATGACTTCTTTAAACCCAGTCTGGCTGCCTTGTCATTTTCTGCAGTTAATAATGTATAGTTAGTAATGGCCCCATTCCTAATGAGGACCCCATGATACTGTACATATTGTGGAAAAGCAGCACCAGCATATGCCAGAAAGAAAGGAAAGAGCTTGACCTACTTTTTAATTTTTTTATTTATTAACTTTACATCCGGACCACAGCTTCCCTTCCTCTTCTGCCAGTTCGTCCCTATCACCTCCCCAAATTCCTCCCACCCTCCCTTTCTCTTCAGAAGAGGGGAGGCCTCCCATGGATATGCCCATCTTGGCATATCAAGTTGCAGTAGGACTGGGCGCATTTTCTCCAATTGTAGCTTGACAAAGCAGCCCAGACAAGGCCAGATAATGAGGAAACAGAGTCAGAGGCAGCCCCTGCTCCTGCTGTTAGGAGTCCCACACGAAGACCCAAATGCAAAACTGTTACATACGTGCAGGTCTGGCTCATGCGTGCTCTCTGTTTGGCAGTCCTGTCTCTGTGGACCCAGGTTAGTTGATTCTGTAGGTTTTTTGTTGAGTCCTTGACATCTCTAGCTCCTTCAATTCTTCCCTTCTTCCACATAATTCCCCAAGCTCCACCTAATGTTAGGCTGTGGGCCTATGCATGTGTTCCCATCAGTTGCTGGGTGAAGCCTCTCAGATGACAGTTACACTAGGCACCTGTCTGAAAGTATAGTAGAGCATCACTAATTGTGTCAGGAATGGGCTCTCTCTCATAATATGGGTCTCAAGCTGGGCCAGTCATTTATTGGCCATTCCCTCAATTTCTGTTCCATCTTTACCCTTGCACATCTTGTAGGCAGGACAGATTGTAGGTTGAAGGTTTTGTGACTGGGCTGGTATCCTCATTCCTCCATTGGAAGTCTTTTCTGGTTACTGGAGATAGCCATTTCAGGTTCCATATCCCCCATTGCTGGGAGTCTTGAAGCTGACCTTAATTTATCTTAGCCTACAGTCATGAAAACTTACCAATCTCATGACAAAGACATTAATCCCCTTTGTAAAAGTTTCTTGTTTTAAAATTTATTTTATTTATTTAACTGGGTTTAGAGGTTATGTGTGGAGATTAGAGACAACTTTGAGGACTGAGTCTTCCCACCATGTAGGTCCTGGAGCTAGAGCTCAGGTCAGGAATTCGGTGGTAAGCACCTTTACTCACTGGGCCATCTCACTGGCCTGTATTATTCAGATGGGTGTGAATGGGGGTGTGTCATGGCACATATGAGGAGGCCAGGGCAACTTGAGGAGTCAGGGCTTTCCTCCATGGGCTCCAGGTATTGGACTCAGATTTGCAGGCCTGAGTCGCTGCTGGTGCTTTATTTCTTACCCCATTAGGGCTGCCCATCACCAGTCCCTCATAAAGGCCTCTGGCCAGTGCTGCTTCATTGACGTCTGAGGTTCACCATGAGTTTTGGCACGAACCAACCACATCAAAATTATAACAATGCTGGATCCACTTGATACTTGGTCAGAATGTCTCTCTACTGAGAGTCCATATCTCACCTGACCTGTTCATCCTACTTTCATTAAATTCTGAATTACAAATATGAGAATACTCCATACAATTACTTGACTTTTTGGGTTCTTTTAAATATCTTACAATATTTTGTTGAAAACTGGACATTTTAGGTAATAGAGGAAAACTGGAAATTTTGGATAATAAAGAAAATGTTGAAAATTTTAAGTTTTCAAACATTTGTTTTACTAAATCACTTGTTTTATGCTGCAATAATAGAATACATGAAGCCGGACATCATATACTTAGCAGAAATGTGTTTCTTACAATTCCGGAAGCTGTGAAGTTCAAGATCAAGAACCAGCCCTGGAAAGAACTTTCTTGCCCCATGCATTGTTCTCAGGTGGCAACTATCATGGAGGAAAAGCAAAGAGGGGGCAAGAAAAGGGGGTTGGGCTGAAGAGTAATTGCTATTCTTCTAGGAGACCTGAGTTCGGTTTCCAGCATTCACATAGGACAGCTCACAACTGCCCGTAACTCCAGCTCCAGGGGATCCAACAGCCTCTTCTGACCTCCGTGTGCATCCACACAATCACAAACAAACTGATAGGCGCACACGTGTACACCTACATAAAATTTTAAAAATCAGAGGTCAAACGTCTTTTGTAAGTTGGAACCTAATCCAATGACAACAGATTTCTTCCTGCAGAACACCAGAATTTTGGTGTGTGATATTTTTATTTATTTGCAAGTTTTTGATAAGGTTTATTTTAAAAAATAGGTAAAAATGGCAACACATAAAGACAGAGCACTCATCACTATAGTCTTGTCAATTTTTTTTATTCCTCCTCTTATCCAGCAGGAGGATCACTAGAGACCACCTTGAACTACGTGGTAAAATGCAGTCTCGAAACAAAAACCAAGCAGGGCGTGGCGGTGCATGCCTTTAATGTCAGCACTCCCAGAGGCAGAGGCTGGCGGATCCCTGTGAGCCTGGTCCACAAAGCTAGTGTAGGACAGCCAAGCCTACACAGAGAAACCCTGTCTCAAACCCCTGCCCCCCAAGGAAAGAAAAGAGAAAGAAACAAAAACAAGGGTGGAGTGATGGCATTGCCTGTAGAAAGCCCAGGGTTTCAGCCCCAACACCACGCACTATGCTGGATTTGCTCCTGCAAGCCTATAATACCAGTGCTTAGGAGGTAGATGCCATTAGACCAAAACAAACAAACAAGGTCCTCAGCTACATAATGACTTCAAAGTCAGCTTGAGATTCATTAGACTCTGTCACAAACAAGCCTGCTTTAATACCACTACTTGGGAGGCAAAGGCAGGTAGATTTCTGTGAGTTCCAGGCCAGCCTGGTCCACAACTAAAGCTACATAATAGAGAAACCCTGTCTCAAAAAAAAAAAAAAAAAAAGGCAAATTAAAAGCCCTCTTAAAACTTAATATCCACACAGATTTGGAGGACATTCAAGCCACAATACTAATGCAGTTATTTCTGATTCTCATATACGGTGTGGCCACTGAAACACCTGTCATCCCTTTGTTTTGTTTCATCTTGTTTTTGTTTTAAAGGCTGATTTTTCTAAGGGCCTCCTCCATGTCTGTGTAGTTTAGTATTCATCCACAAATTAATTCAATAGTCATACACCTTAAACCAGCAGGAGTTCTGTATTCTGTTAATAGATATGTGTACACTGAAGAAAGAATTAAAAATCCCACTTGTTTTTACTGTTTTTAAAATATCTGCCTAGCTCTCTTATGCATTTCTACTTCTCTTTGCTCAGTTGTTTGGGCATTATCAGCTTGTACTGTTGAGGTGAATTGACCTACCCAGGTCTTTGGAAAACAAGCTCATGGCTTCTGGTCTACTTGGGGTATGTGGGGACTTTATAAAGGCCTCTATGACTGTGCCACCCTTGAGAATTTCTTTTCATCTTTGTGTGTGTGATATGCATATTAGTGGCAGCTTGTGTACATATCAGGGAGAATGTGTGGGCATGTATACATGTGAGTGTTGAGGTCACCAATTGCTCTCTCCCGGTTTGTGTATGTGTTTCAGTTTTTCGAGACAGGGTTTCTCTGTGTAGCCTTGGTTGCCCTGGACTCACTTTGTAGACCAGGCTGGCCTCGAACTCACAGAGATCCACCTGCCTTTGCCTCTCACAGTGCTGAGATTACAGGCATGCCCAGCTTACATCTTATTTTTTGAGAAGGGGTCTTTCACTGAATCTAGAGCTTGAAGTTCCAGCTAGATTGGCTGGACAGCAAGTTACAGAGATTGTCCTATCTCAGCCTCCCCAGGAGGCGGGTTACAGGTGTGTGCAGACATGCCCAGTTTGGTGTGTGTGTGTGTGTGTGTGTGTGTGTGTGTGTGTGTGGAACTAACTCAGTTCCTCAGGTTTACACATCAAGCATTTACTGACCGAGCCATCTCTCCAACTTTGAGAATTTCAGTCCTTGCCTAGTTTACCAGTCAGTTGCTTGCTCTGCAGTAACAGGAAGCCTGATTGCTCTTATGCTCCTATCTAGCTGAACTGAGGTGTCCACAGAATGTGTGTGGAGAAGTCCTGGGAGCTGTACTAACCTGAGATTCAGCAGCTTGCATGAACAAGCAGCTTAGGTCGGTCTTTAATTTTATTTCTAGAGTGACAAATAATTGCTTTCTTTTAAAAAGTAAGGTGTTGGGCCTTTCTTTCATTCTGTTTTTTAAGTTTACTCACATGAATGTGTGTCTGTGTGAGTGTGTGCACCTATGTGTGGGTGCCCATGGAGGCCGATGAGGACCCTGGATCCACAGAGCTGCAGGTACCAGCAGTTGGAGCTGCTCAGCGTGGGTGCTGGGAACCAAATTAGGTCAAATGGAAGAACACCGAGTGTTCCTAAGTGCTGAGCTGTAGCTCCAGCTTGGGTTTGGTTGTTGTTGTTTTGATTTGATTTTAGGTTTTTTTAGATTTATTTATTTGCATATATATATATATATGAATGTGTATTGATTTTTCTTTTACATTTGTTTATTTGTACATGTGTGTGGTGTTGGGTTTTTCTTTTACATTGGTTTATTTGCATTTTTGTGTGAGTCAGTCTCTTTTCCCACCTTGTGGCTGGCTCCATGGCTTGAACTGAAGTTGTTGGGCTTGGTGCCAGGTAGCCATCTTGCTGGCCAAATAATCTTTTTAGTAGGATTTTTCAGCTGTACTGTTTATATGGAGGTATGTTGTAATGCCACCCTCTCATTACATCATACTGAAGTAAATCTCCACTTCCAAACATTATCTCTAATAAAATATCCTGAGGTTTACTTCTGGAGTCTGAGAAATAATTGTCGTATCTGTTTTCTGTGCTTGCATGATAGAAGATCCCAAGAATAGTGTATATTTGGAGAAGTACTCAGTAAAGGCCTATATACACAATGGTCTTAAGAATCTTGTTAGAGAAGGGTACCTCTCATGTGCTGGAGAATTGGGGCTTCCTACCTCTGAATTTTGGAGCAGTTTCAACTTTCCTTAGTAGCTGACTTAGCATCTTTTTCTTTTAATTTCAGATTTCAGCTCAGTTACTTATGGCTTCCCCTAAAATTGCTTCCCTCTCTTGGGGACAAATGAAAGTGCAAGGCTCTACCTTAACCTATAAGGATTGCAAAGTATGGCCAGGAGGCAGTCGGGCTTGGGACTGGAGAGAAACAGGAACTGAGGTAAGACTCTAGTGGTTAGATTGGTTGACACTGCAGGAGGCTGGCCAAGTAACTTCAACCTCAACAACCAGGTTGAAATCCTGTTCCCTGCTGAGTGTATTCATCACCATTAAGTATACCCTTCTGAAGTATACAATGTAAGGCTGGAAGATGGCTCAGCAGCTCAGAGTACTGGCTCCTCTTCCAGAGGGCCTGGATTTGAGCCCCAGCACTCACATGGTACTATACTACCATCTGTAACTTCAGTTTCAGGGCATCTAACACTCTTCTGGCCGCTTACAGCATTAGCCTTGTACATACATGTACAGACATACATGTAGACAAAACACCCATACACACAAAATAAACTACACATATAATGGGCCCAAAATTCAGTTCAGATTCATAGATTAGTACAGTTATTATTACAGTAATCCCAAGATATTTTTATTAGACCCAGAAAGAACCCCACAACCATGAGCATCCAGTGCCATTTTTCTCCATCTCACACCTCCAGTTTTTATTTTTTTTTAATTCTTATATATTACATCCTGACCACAGTTGTCCCTCTCTGCAGCCTCTCCCTCACACCTCCGCTCAGAGAAAAAAGCACACCTCCCAGGGACATCCGCCAAGTACCACATAATCTGTAAGAAGACCAAGCACATATCATCACATCAAAGCTGGACAAGGCAGCCCTTTAGGAGAAAAAGGGTCTCACAAGTAGACAAAAGAGTCAGCGACAGCTGCAGTCCCACTGTTAGGATTCTCACAAGAACATCAAGCTACTCAACCATAACATGCAGAGGACTAGGTGAGACCCCCAACAGGCTCCCTCATCTCTGAGTTCCCACGAGTCTTGGTCAGTTGATTCTGTGGGCCCTGTTCTTGTGGTGTGTTCCTAACCCCTCTGGTTCATCTGATCCTTTCTCTCCCTCCTCTGCAGGACTCCTTGAGCTCCGTCTAATGTTTTGTTGTTGGGAATTTAGTCCTTAAGGAGCAAAATTCTAGGCCAAATCAGCCACATGCCTTGAGGTGAGAGATAGACATTGCAAGTTCCTGATGTGTAGGTCTTTATCAACCCTTTATCGCAGATGCAGGACCTATCAAGGTTTGGCTCTGAATCTTAGGCACTATCTTAGGGCCTTGCATTCCTGAGAGTGCTGGTCATTGGCAGGCATGCAGCGGAAGACCATTTCAACCTCCCCTGATTAGTGGGACCACAGGAAGATTGTTCAAAGTGAAACTCAGAGCTCCTGTGGCCCGAGGCTAGAATGTCAGAGTCTGAAATCACTGTGGAGGACTGTTCTCCGGAAGTTTCACCGGACTGTGGCAGAAAAGCAGCCAGTAAGTGATTAGTCAAGAGGCTGTTCATTCAGGTGAGGACAAGGAGAACACAGCTCAGACAGTAGTTTCTACAGGGGATAGATTCCAGCACCCCTTAAACCTTCGCTCACAGAATCTACTTTCATCACAGTGCAGTCAGCTAACACTACCCCTGTCCATGCACAAGCCTTTAATTTTTCCAGAAGGGAATGATTTTTTTTTTTAAAGTTGAAGCATATATCCTTTTCAATTTGATTATAAAATTCTGATCCACAAAGGATGAAGTCCTCTTGCTTGGTTGCTATAATGGGTAGTAGGCAAGACACTGTTCTACAATTAATAGCTTATCCCCAAGAAAAAACAATGAGCTCTACAGCCCTGGGCTCTGCCGTAAAAGCCTCTTAATAAAGAATGGAATCATGCTCAACAAGAGGCCTGTAGTTGCCTTGAGGAACTGGAAGCAGAGAGGAGCTGAGGGCAGGTTGATGCCGAGATAACAGTGTGATGCTCCAATTCCAGGTTCCACAGGAAGCGGAGAGTAATTACTGCCAGTGCCTGGATCCTCAGGCTCCTGCTGTTATCTTTTATTGCTCAGTACAGGACACTTCAGGCCTGCAGGATAGCAGCAGCAGCAGCAGCTGAATTCATCACACGTGTTCCATTGATCCAGCATCTTTGCTTAGCTAGGGCTAGCTCTAGTCTGAGTCTCCAGAAGATGATAGTTTTGCACTCTTTGCAGCCTTGCACTGCATTTCTAGCAGTCTGTGTGGTCTTGTTCCATGATACAATGAGACATGAGCCCTAAGGGTTTGGGGATCCTAGCTCCCTTCAAAACAGTTTGTTAAATAAAGTAACCACCCAGTTATTTGCATACATGCATTTATTTTAGGAAAATGAAGCTCTCCAACTCTGACCTGTAATTCTATTAAACATTCACTGTGGTTATAGCTCCAGAAAAAAAAAGTAAATTCTTTAAATAATATTTGTTAAGTTCAGGGTGGATCTAGGATTGATCACAGACTGTGGGACTAAAAAGAACATCTGATCCAATTCTTCTATAGTCTTTAAATAGTTGTAATCATGGAGCTGGAGGGATAGCTTGGTGAGCCAGTAGCTCACTGGCTACTCCTGCAGAGGACCTGGAATCAGTTCCCAGCACCCACATGGCAGCTGTCTGTAACTTCAGTTCCTGAAGATCTGACACCCTCACACAGACATATATGCAGACAAAACACCAGTGCACATAAATTAAAAAAAAATAAAGAAATAGATCATTTAAAATTTATAAGACAAAATAGTTATAATCATGTGACTGTCACTTTTTCCATTTTGCCTTTAAAATTTTTTAAGTAAGTTGAAAACATTGCAAGCTGGGGCTAAAGCGATGTCTCAGAGGTTGAGAGCACGTGTTTCTCCTCCAGGGGACCAGGTTCTGAGTCCCAGCACCCAAATCATGTCTCATAACTGTAACTCCATTTCTAGGGGTATTACACCCTTTTCTGGATGCTGCAGACATCAGATGTGCACACGATACTTAGGCATTTACGTAGGCAAAACACCTACACATAAAAATCCATAAACATTTTAAGTCAGAGATACTTTTTAATTAATTTTTGTTGTATTTGTGTGCACAGGAGTTTTGCCTGCGTGTATCTCTGTGCGCCACTTGCATGCAGTGTTCACAGAGACCGGAAGGGAGTATAGGCTCTCCTGGGACTGGGGTTACAGACAGTTGTGAGTCTCCACATGGATGCATGGACGCAAAACTGGTCCTCTGGGAGAGAAACAATTGCTGTTTGTCTGTTTCGAGACAGGGTCTCTGTAGGTAGCCCTGGCTGTCCTGGAACTCACTCTGGAGCCCAGGCTGGCCTCAGACTCTGCCTCCCAGGTGCTGGGATAAAGGCGTGCACACTACCATGCCCTGCTACAATGGTGCTCCTAACCACTGAGCTACCTCTCCAGCTCACAGACCCAAATCTTTTTTAAGAAAACCATCTAGGGGCTGGAGAGATGGCTCACTGGTTAGGAGCACCGACTGCTCTTTCAAGGGACCTGGGTTCAATTCCCAGGGCACACAAGGTAGCTCGCAACTGTCTGTAACTCTAGTTCTAGAGAATCTGACACCTTCACACAGTCATACATGCATATAAAACACTAATTAACATAAAAAAGAAAACCAAAAAAATCTAATCCTCTAAATCATTTCTACCCTTTCTGTTTGTGGAAAACAGGAAAACTGGAGATAGTCTTTCAGCTCTGTACTCTGTCCCAGATAAAGCTGTAACTTTTATTTTGTGGCTGACATTCTTTTCCATGGTTACAGGCAATGATTAAAATCAGGAACCTAACAAATACTGTCTAATATACAGGCCTCCTTAAGTTTAGCTGTCCAAGAGTGTTGACATGTGTATGATTAAATTGTTCCATTTATTTTATTTTATTTTTTAAATTATTTTATTTTTATTTATATTTGTGTTTTGCCTCCATGTATGTCTGTGTGAGTGTTACAGACATACAGGGAACTAGAGTTACAGACAGTTGTGAACTGCCATGTAGGTGCAGGGATTTGAACCCAGGTCCTTTGGAAAAGCAGCTATCTCTCCAGTCCATCAGCTGACTACAAATCAGTTTACTAACGATGGTCATTTACATTGTATTCAACTGTGGGCTACTGTGAATAAAAGTACTGTGAACACTCAGGTGAAAGTTTTTGTGTGCTGCTAGGTGCTGTGGCGGACATCTAGTCCCAGCATGTGGGAGGCAGAGTCAGAAGGATGTCTGGTCTACACAGTGAGCTCTAGGACAGCCAGAACTACATAGTGAGACACTTTCTTGAAAAGAAAACATGAGTTTGCATTTCAGTGTTTTAAGTAAACTCTTAGGAGGTATGATTGCACTCTTGACCACTGATTCATCTCTACAGTTCTAGGGTTTTGGGTTGATTTTTTTTTTTCCCAGTTCTTTAAAGTATTGTGTTCTGTCTCTTCTCTCCTGGCCTTTTAGCTTTCCAGTGGAAGGAGAGGAAAGGGATAGAAAGAGATTTTCCTATGAAAAAAATGGGACTAATATAGGCTAGTTACTGGGCTCTTAGCATAACTGTATTTAGTCATTATGGTTGTTTGTTTAGTTGTTTTTGCTTTCTTTCTCTTTCTCTTTCTTTCTTTCTCTTTCTTACTTTTCTTCCTCTTTCTCTCTCTTTCTCTCTTCCTTTCTCTCTCATTCCTTCCCTCTCTCCTTCTTTCCCTCTCTCCTTCCCCCTCTCCTTCCCTCTCTACTTCCTTCCCTCTCTCCTTCCTTCCCTCCCTCTCTCCTTCCCTCCTTCCTTCCTTCCTTCCTTCCTTCCTTCCTTCCTTCCTTCCTCCCTTCCTCCCTTCCCCCCTCCCTCCCTGTCCTGGACTCACTTTGTAGACCAGGCTAGCCTCAAACTCACAAAGATCCACCTGCCTCTGCGACCTCTCTGGGTACAGGCCTGAGCCACCGCACCCAGCTTGTTTTGGGGTTTTCAAGACAGTTTCTCTATATAGCCCAGGGTGTCCTAGAACTCCCTCTGTAGATCAGGCTGGCCTCAAACTCAGAAATCCACCTGCCTCTGCCACCCAAGGCATGGCTCTATGTTTCATTCTTTCAAGCTTCAAGTTGTTGCTTCTTGGTATCAGAGCCCAATAAAAAGCTGGGTTCTTTATAGAGCTCGTTATAGCAGAACTTTAAAGAGTTCACTATAGCATAAGTAATGTGTGTCTGAGTTCAAATTCCAGCTTTACCACTTGCCATTTGTGTCATCTTAACCAAGTTGTGCATTTTTTTCTGAGCCTCAGCTTTCTTATCTGTAGTGTGATGATGAAGGCTTTTGTGCTTAGCTTTCCCTTTTGCTTTGTCTTTTATTGTTTTTGTTTTGTTTTGTTCTCGAGAAAGGGCTTCTTCATGTTTCCCTAGTTGCCCAACCCCAGGATTCTTAATTGTTTCCTAAACTGAAATCTTAACATGGTGTGCAGTTGCTTCCTTCTCCTACACACCTGCCATTCTGCCTGGGTCACACTGAATACTTTATTTTTATAAGTGTGTGTGTGTGTGTGTGTGTGTGTGTGTGTGTGTATGTGTAGGTGTATCCACATGCCATAAGACGGTATCAGGTCCCCTGGAGCTGGAGTTACACAGTTGTACTGTCAAGTGTGGGTGCCACGATTGAAGCATGTCCTCTTCAAGAACAGTGTACATGCTTAATCACCGACATCTCAGCCCCTGAATTCACTTGCTAATATGCTTCTCATCCCACTGAAATTGCCTGCTGGCTATTGTGACACATGCCTATAATCCCAGCACACCATAGTTGAAGGCAGAAGGGTCAGGAGTTTAAAGAGGAGTCTATAGACTGAATCTGATGCCAGTCTGAGCTACATGAGCTCGGCCCAAAATGGAGATGGGAGGGTGCATGGAGAAGAGAAAGAAATCTTCTGTTTCTTATTATTCTTATTAGGCTTGGGGCTCCTTGAACACACCACTGTAGCTTCTTTATTATTCCTGTACCCAGAATACGAAACTAAGCTTGGCAAGGGGTAAGTAAGCCTCAGTAAACATTTCCAGAATGAACACCGTAAGAATGTCTATTGTAAGGGCTGGAGAGATGGCTCAATAGTTAAGCCTTTGCTGCTCTTACAGAGGACCTTGGGGTTTAGTTTCCAGCACCTACATGAAAGCTCCTAACTGCCTGACTGCAGTTCCAGTGATCAGATGCCCTCTTCTGGCCGTGGTGGCCACCAGGCACACACATGCTGCACATGTACACGAAGGTAAAACGTACATACACTTAAAATATTTAAAGAATTCTGTTGTGAAGAAAGATTAGTACCTTTCTGCTTTCTCCTCCCTATCCAGCATTCTCCCGGGGTGCAGCCTGCAGATGTAAAGGAAGTTGCTGAGAAGGGAGTACAGACTCTTGTCATTGGCCGAGGAATGAGCGAGGCCTTGAAGGTGGGTTATTATGTCATAGCATTCCCGACAACAGGCACTTACCTCTTGGACCTTAGCTTTGACCAGTGTCTCCTTCATTAGAGCTCAGCTCTGAATGTCATGTCCCCTCGTTTCCGTGAGCAGGTAAGAGGCTTGGGATGAGTAAGACTGTACACTATCGCACTTGTTCAGAACTGGGCTTTCCAGGTCTGTGCACCTCACCCTGACTGCGTGGTGTCCCGTGTCGCACAGTCATCAAGTCAGTCAGTCAGGTGTGGTCATCAGAGGGAGTTCACTCAGAGCAGTGCATCATCGTGTCTCTCTGTCACCATGTGCGCCTCGGAGTGTGCCGCCAGCAGCAGTGTCAGCGGTGACGCACTCTTACAGAACCCCACCTAAATATGGCGTCTTTATTTGGATGAAAAAGCCATTAAGTACATAATTATATTTTGGACTTCTGGGCCTCTCGCTCCTACATTCTGAATGCTAAGGGTTCAGGTGTGCGCTGTCGCGCCCAGCCCATGCCAGGGCGCACTCAGAGCTTCATGCTAGGCACGCACCTGCCAGCCGAGCTCCATCTTCAGTACTTCATCATTTTTATTTTGTTTTAGCTCTGACGGGATCTTCTTTTGTATCCCTGACTGGCCTGGAACTTGCTGTGATCCTCCTGTCTCTACTTTCCAAGAGCTGGAGATAGAAGCATCAGCCACTATGCCCAGCTTACTACTTGACATTTTGATACTATATTTTATAGTATTTATTTTTATCTCATTTCAAGTTATATTTTTGCTGCTTTCAGAAAATAAATTTATGTTTCATTTCATTTGTACAGATAGCATCTGCTTATTGTAAAACATTGAGAGTTAATGAGTAACTATAGAAGTTAACAGATCTGTGCTCTGAAATCTCTACATATAATTTATTGCTCCAAGTCTGTGCATATTATCTACCTATATATTCAAACCGACACGTATGCAGATTTATCTGTGTCACATAAATAGGATCATATCACATACATTGTTCTATAATTCTCACTTACATTGCTGTATTATAAACAGAATAAGGGTATAGAGATCTACATAATTATATCCCTTCTAAAAACGCCCTGCAACTCTATTCTCTGCTAATGAAGGTAACATTATCTTGTAATTTTTAAACTAGGGACTGGAGAGAGGGCTCAGCAGTTATGAGTACTTGCTGCTTACACATGCTTGCTATTCTCCCAGAGACCCCAGGGTCAGTTCCTAGCACCCACAGGGCAGCTCACAACTGTCTCTAACTCCAGGGGAGCTGACACCCATCCTCCTCCATGAACACTGAGCACAGAGGTGGTGCCCAGACTTCCATGCAAGCAAAACACTCACACAAAATTACAAATAAATACATCTAAATTTTAAAATTTAAGCTCCTTCTTTTGCTATTATGATAGCCTGTCTATATTTGGCTTTTGGTAATAAATTTTTCAAACATAAAAAAGATAGGGAATAGTTAGAAATATTTCACTCAACCTGGAGATCGAGTTAAAAATATTCAGGACAAATCAAAATTAATATCGTCCATTAATAGTTGCGGCTATGAAGAGTACTCTCTCAGCTGCAGAGAGAAAGCTCAGTTGATGAAGTGCTTGCTTTACAGGCACAGTGACCTTTGTTCAGTTCCCCAGAATCTATGCAAAGAATCAAGCAGCCCAGAAGAGATGACTCAGCAGTTAAGAACACTAGCAAGGACCCATACAATGGCCCACAACTACCTCTAACTCCAGCTCTGGTACCCTCTTCTGGTCTCCACAGGCCCTAGGCACAAATGTGGTGCATAGACATACATGCCAGAAAAAACAAAAACAAACAAACAAAAAAACATACACACAAAATAAAATTGAAAAACAATTAAAAAATATTTGTGACTTAAAAGATTTATTGGTTTTTATTTTATATGTAGTTGTTTCATCTGTATGAACATCTTTGCAGTATGTATGTACCTGTTGCCTGATTGATGTGGAACCCCAGGACTGGAGTTATAGGTGTGAGCTACCATGTGGATACTGGGAATCAAACCTGGATCCAACAAGCGCTCTTAATTGCTGAGCCAAGTCTCCAGCCTGTTTTTGAATTGATGGTGGTAACATAACCTCATTTGCCTTATTTAGCTCAGTCTTCAATGCCTAGAACAGTGTCTTAGCTATAGAAAATACTTAAAATACATAAGTGCAGTTAGAGAAATGATACCCTTTTTTGTTTGTTTTGTTTTGGGGAGATTGTTTTGTTGGTGGCGGTAGTGATTTTTATCTTTTGTTTGCTTGTTTGGTTTTGGGTTTTTCAAGGCAGGGTATCTCTGTGTAACAGAACCTTGGCTGTCCTAGCTCTACTCCCTCTATAGACCAGGCTGGCTTCAAACTCACAGAGATCTGTCTGTGAGATCTGCCTCCCAAGTGCTGGATTAAAGATGTGCACCACCACTGCTCTGCTTTGTTTGTTCGTTTTTTGAGACAGCCTCGTTTTGTAGCCTGGCTGGCTTGGAACTCACTATGTACACTAGGTTGGCCTCAAACAAGATCATGTGGCCTACATATATGTCTGTGCACTGGTTGCATTCAGTGTCCATAGCGAAACAGCATACACATAAAAAAATAAAATAAATCTTAAAAAAATATTGAAAAAACAAACTGGATACTTCAGATAGTAAATATTGCAAATATTGCAAACACAGTGCTGCCTTGGGAAAGGTTGCTTATGATTGCTTATGAAATGCCACTCTGAGGAGACATTTGAGTTGCAGAGTATATACAGTGTCAGTGACATCCTCATACAAACTTTGATGTAAGTATTGTTGGTCCTGCCTTATTGGAGAGGAAACTGAAGGGTTTGACACTTACAAAAGCTGTTGCAAAGTCTTTCGATTTGACACAAGGAAAAGTTCGACTTTAGACTTACATTGAACTGACTCATCAAACTTTAAAATTATATATGGCATGGGATATGCACCATGTCAGACACTTCTGTACCTTAACTGGGTTCTCATAACAACCCTGTGAGCTCGTTATGACTAGCTCTCAGTTATAAACAGGAATAAGTGCTAGGTTTGAGTCCTTATTCAGAATCTTCAATCCAGGGCTGACTCAAAAATTCTGCTTTTCCCCTTCTCTTTTCACTGTGGCCAAAGCACCGGTGTGGTGAGGCCTTTGGAAACTTGACAGTAGTCTGTTTTTCCCACCCTAGTACTGGGGAGTGAACAAGGGCCTCGTGCATGCTCGTACACTCCAAGCCACTGCAGGATAACCCCAGTTCCTCAGAGGCTTTTCTGAAACGCACTGGGGCTCCCTGCCAAATTTTGGAATGGTGAGAGACTGGGTGATTGAGAAGGGACAGGTGTTCTGTCTAATTCTGTAAAGTACACTTGCCTTATGTCAGGAAAAGAAGTTCTGGGTCCCTTCCCCCTTCTTATCTCTTTTCCTTCTTTCCAGGTGCCTCCATCCACTGTGGAGTACCTGGAGAAACAAGGCATTGACGTGCGGGTCTTCCAGACAGAGCAGGCAGTGAAGGAGTATAACGCCCTGGTTGCACAAGGAGTCAGGGTAGGAGGCGTCTTCCATTCCACCTGCTGATGGAGTCCACAGAGGAGAATAAATCACTAAAGAGCAACGCCTTGACTATCCCATTCTCCACCGGGCATTTTGAAGACATGTTCATGTTCTGAGGATAGATTGATGGAGGCTAAGGCAAAGTTCTTCCCTTCAGGTTGCTTAAATCAGAAAAGAGTGGCATCTACTGAAGTCTAGTAATGTAGTATGTGTCAGGTGCAAAGTGTGAGAAACCTCATATAAAAATAAAGGTTGAAACTTGAAGGCCAAAAATGTTGAGAGCATTAAAGATCTTTGGGACCTTTATTCATTAATCTAGTGTTTTGGGGCAAGGGAAAAGAAGGATTTGAGACAGGATCCCCCTGGAACTTGCTATGTAGACCAGGCTGGCCTCAAACTAACAGAGATTGGCCTGCCTCTGTCTCCTGAGTGTTGAGATTAAAGGTGTGCATCACTATGCCCAACCTAAATTTTTTTTTAATAATTTTATATGCCAGACACTGCTGTAGCTTCCAGAGAAATAGCAAAAATGATTTGTTCTCATAATACGTACATGCTAGTCCAGAAATTAAATAAACAAATACAGGCTGTAGATAAAATCAGTTATGAAAAAGTAGGATAAGATGAGGGGTAGAGGCTATTTCAGATGTGGGGTCAAGGAAGATCTTTAAGCCATCAACATGAACAAAACATTGAGAAAAGTGAAGGAGCGCTTGGGTGGAGATATGCCACAGCTGGGTCCCAGGTAGACCGCTGCACTAACCAACCGTGGCCTTGAGCCACACAGTTCTCAGACCCCTAAACTAGGTGTCTGTTTTAGGGTCTCTATTGCTGTGATACAACACCATGACCAAAAGCAACTTGAAGAAAGTTTATTTCCACTTACAGCTTGTAGTCCATTATCCAGGGAAGTCAGGGCAGGAAATGGAGTCGGGACCTGATGCAGAGGCCACGGAGAATAGCCGCTTACTAGCTTGCTCATCATGGCTCAGCTTGCTTCTTAAACCATCCAGGACCATTTGCCCAGGGATGGCCCCACCCGCAGAGAGCTGGGCCCTCCTACATCAATCATCAATCAAGAAAATGCCCTACAGACTTTCCCATAGGCACTCTTACGGATTCACTTTCTCTATTAAAATTCATTCTTCCTGGTGGGCATGGTGGCGCATGCCTTCAGTGCCAGCACCCAGGAGGCAGAGGCAGGTTGATCTCTATGAGTTTGAGGCCAGCGTGGTCTGCAGAGCAAGTTCGAAGACAGCCAGAGCTACACAGAAAGAACCTGTCTCAAAAAAAAAAAAAAAAAAAAGAGTCCTTCTTGCCAGAAGGCCTATCATGTGTCAAGCTGACATAAAACTAGCCAGCAATGTCCTCTAAAGGTTCCCACAGGCTCAGATTATTATTATTATTATTTTATTATTATTATTAGGCTCCTATTATTTAGAACAGGTGGCCTTTGTGAAACTTCAGACTATACTGAGAGAACTTTAAATTATCAGTAAACTTTTTAAATTTTTTATTTTTCTTTTTTAAAAAATTTATCTTTCATGTTTGGATTTGGATGTTTTGTCTGCGTGTATGTCTGTGTACCGTGTGTGAGAGGCCAGAAGAGGGTGTTGGGTCCTTTAGAACTGGAGTTACAGATGGTTGTGAGCTATCATGTGAGTGCTAGAAGTCAGCTCAGGTCTTCTGGAAGAGCAATTAATGCTCTTAACATCTGAGCCATCTGTCCAGCCCCTATTTTATTTTTTCCTTTTTAAAGAACTATAAAAGCTGAGTATAGTGGCACATGGCTGTAATCTGAGCATTCCAGAGTCAGAGGCAGGAGGTTTGATCTTGAGGCCAAGTTGGGCTACATGGTGATTTTCAGGCCATCTGGGCTACAGAAAAAGACCCTGTTTCAGAATGACAGCATGGGGGCCTGGGAGAAAGGCTGAGGGCAGGCTCTGTTTTCAGATGGCCTTGGTTTGAAAGTCAGTTCTCGACAGTCACTGGGAGGGCCTTTATTCTCTCGGAGCCTCACTGCTTCACTGTTCATGTCTATCAGGTTGTTAACACCTGTGCCACTGTAAGTATTACATGAGATAATTTGCAGTAACGCTTAGCTCATCGACTGGCATGTGGTAAGGCCTGAATAAACCAAAAGCATCATTGTCACCATCACTCCATTAGTGGAGCCAAGGTGAACTGACTAGTTTCATCTTATGGTTATTACATAGCATCTTATTACTTTACACATTTATAGAACATTGAAGCCCAAAGGAACTATCTCGTTTATTCAGCAATTATCTCCCATGCTCACTTACTGAAAATCTATCTACTAAATATCTTAGGGCCAGTTGTTGCTGGATCCTAGAAGTCTGGAGAGGTGCAGCTTACAGTTCTTAATCTTAAATATGTGGAAATGCCAGGCCGGGTAATGAGGCGGCAAGGCAGGAGAATCACCACAAATTCCCAGCCAGCCTGGTCTACATAACAGGTTTCAGGTCATCCAGAGTTAGAGTAAGATCCTGTATCCACCTTCACTCCCAGAGTGCAAGTGGAAGACAGTCTATAATAGTTACAAGATCCGAGGGCAGTGCTAAGAAAAGATTAATTTAGCTTGATCAGGATGAGAAGAAAGGTAGGGAAGGTTCCATCAAGGAGATGACACTTAAGCTGAGTCTTTGGAGATGGCTCAGCATTTATGAGCATTGTTTTCATAGCTGGTAACACCCACATGCCCACATGGAAGGCTCACAGCAGTCTGTAAAGCCAGTCCCAGGGGACCCGACACCGCCTTCTGTCCTCCGTGGGCACTGCACACACACGGCACACAGAGACACATAGAGGAAAAACTCGTATACACATGGAAAAAAGACTTCTAAAGTGCCCGTCAACTCACTAGATGTACCTGGGAGCTGCCTAAACTATACATTTACTAGATATATTTATCACATGTGTAACTAAATAAAAATCACTGTGCTCTAGCTAGTGTTAAAGCAGTAGTCTTAAAAGGCTGTTCCCACCCTCCCCAAGCTACATGGGTGGCCCAGTTAGCCGTCTTTTAAATGTTTTTATTTTACAAACATTTTAATGTAGAAAATCATAATTTACAAATGCATGTCTGTGAGGGCCTATACCAGCACCCCACAGGAACTGTAAAGACAGGGAGGAGAATGAGCCATCAACACCTTCAGGACCTGCACATGCCCAGGCAGCTGTGTGCTGGCTTCAAGGTGCCTGGGCCCTGCCCCTTGCCTCCCTCTGATCACTCCCACATGCGAAGAATTGGGTTAAGTTCAGAACAGAAGGTGGAGATGGACAGATCATTGAAAGGAAGAGAGGCAGGAGGCTGCTGCTGGCTCTTGTACCAGTCATCTGACCCAAGACTATGCCCACTCTGGGAAAACTGGCCATTCTCTCTCTTCTCTGGGGGCATAGCAGAAGCACAGCCACAGGACCAGGAAGGGAGCTGAGGAAGGGGTGACTGTGTGGCAGCTGGTGTGGGAAAGCTAGCAGCCTCAGATGAGGCAGCTGCTGATGCGTGCCTCCAGTTGGCATCTTACTGGAGCCGATCCATCAATTAGAGAGCAACTTAAGATGTGGCTTCCTCAGAAAAGACTTAGGGTAAAGTTGGAGATACCATTTTAGCTTTACTCAGTAAGTGGCCAGGTCAGGTTAGCATTAGCTTTGTTTTCATCTCTGTCCAGCAATACACTTCCTGGTGCCCCAGCGGTCTCCAAGGACAAGCTCCTCACGAACTTGACACCCACTGTAGATCTGGGAGGTCCTTCTTGGTGCCCTTGTCAGATGACTGACAGGATCTTTCTAGCTATGTACACTTGGCTTATAAAGCCAATCCTATGAAGCTATGAGGTATCTTTGGTAATGTAATTCCCGTCCCCTCCTTCCACCACAATCTAAATTAAGATGGCTCCAGTGGGTACTGAGTCGGGTATGGTTGTAATTGCATTACAACCTGCATTGTCCCTGCATTATTAAAAAGAATTAGGTGGGGAGGGGAGAGCAGTGAAAACTTCTCTGAGTGAGAAGTGTCTGGCGGTTGGTCATTAAGCTTCATGTAAAAGCTGCTAATGAATAGCACCCACTTCCAAATCTGGTCTGTATGCTAGATATGGAACCTGGAGAGAAGCTAGTCTTTCTTTCCTTTTTATGGTTTCTTTGTGCAGCCTTGGCTGTCCTGGAACTCACTCTGTACACCGGGCTGGCCTTGAACTCAGAGATCCACCTGCCTCTGCCTCCCAAGGGCTGGATTAAAGGTGTGCGCCACCACAGCCCAGTTGAGAAAGCTATTCTTCCGTGAAGTTATACTTTGTCCCATTTATTAATCTTTTAAGTCCCTTGATACAGTTTGTAGGAACCACAGCCCTCAATGCATTCTAGCACAAGTGGTTGCTCAGGCAATAATCAGCCATGTGTCACATACCATTTTCAGAGGTTTGGACTCAGGCTTTGCTCTGCTGGTCGTGTCATGGCTCCTTCCCTTCCTTGCTGGGAGCTGGGCTCGGGACACACCACCATGAACATTTCTTGTCAGTGAAAAAGTGTAGAGCCAGATGTAGAAAAACAACAACAACAACTCTCCTATTTCACAGAACCAGACATTTCTGAGCACAAGGAATTTCAAAGTTGAGCCTACCTCCTCAAATAATTGAATTCCTCAGCGACAGGCTTGTCAGGATTTGTTCAACCTCTGCCCAAACTCCACCAGCATGGCAAATGCCACAGATCCTAGTACAGCCCACTCAGTTCCCACACAGCTTTTAAAAAGCTATCCTGCTCCCTGAGTTAAATCCCCCCATCACGTATGTCCACTGAGTACAGAAAGGTGCATCCGGGCCTTTAAGAGAAGAGCAAGCCCTAGTTGGGCTCTAAGGAAACATGCGTCCCTCAAAGCCTGTTTCCTGCCTGGAGAGAGGCAAGAGGGAAATTTTAAGTTTTAATTTTACTTAAGTGTGTGCACCTGCTGTGTAAGTGTACGCAGTGCCTGGGGAGGAGCCAGAAGATGCTTCAGCGTACTGGAGCTACAGGTGTGTGAGCTACCATGCACACTAGTGGGATTGGAACACTTGTGCATAGGATTGACCAGAGAGCACACTTAACCCCTGAGCCACCTCTCCAGGCCTGGTAGGAATTGTTTTAAGGGGCACCATATCTGAAAAGTATCCAGCATATTCCATTAGATTTCCAGAAGTCGCACCGTAATGTAACTGAGTTCAGTTAGCAGCTGGGGTCTAAATGTTTTCATTTTTCCCACAGTCCAGCAGAGGCTGTCAGCCCAGGCCCGGGCGGTGGTATTTAGCCTGGCTTCAAACTTCATTTTTCATGTAGGCATGTTTTCTGGGTCTTGTGCTGTTTTGACACAGAAGCCCCGTGGTGGCACGTTTTTGAGATATGAAAGAGAGGAGCACTGGAAAAGTTCATTCTCTGGACTCGTTCTTCCTCCTGCCTGTTGAGGCTAGGGCGCCCAGCTAGACGTCCAGGCGTGCCAGGTGCTAGTGGTGTGACGAAGCACAGTTGTGTAATTTCTCCGAGTTTTTAATGGGTCTTTAAGAATTTGATTACATCTATTTAAGAGGCTGGAGGAGCAGGGGCACACATGACGTAGAACATGGGAGTCAGAGTGCAACTTGTAGGAGTTGGTTCTCTCCTCTTGCCACTTGGGTCCCAAAGATGACACTCAAGATTAGACTTGATGGAAAGTGCCTTTTCCCTCTGAGCTGTGTCACCAGCGCATTTGCTCTAATTGTTTTGTTTATCAAATGAAGATAGAAGTGCCTGTTTTGTTTTTTTGTTTGTTTTTCAAGACAGGGTTTCTTTTTGTAGCCCTGGCTGGCCTGGAACCAAGTCTGTAAACCAAGCTGGCCTTGAACGCACAAGACCTGCCTGCTGCCTCTTCCTCCCAAGTTCTGGGACTAAAAGTGTGTGCTACCACTGCCCACCATAAGTGCCTACCTTCTAGAATAGTTGTAAAGAGCTATAATACTGCCGGATGCAACTGAAAACTTGCATGCTGAATTTAAGTTCTAGCCTTACCGCTAAGGAATTGTATATGCTCGCGGTTACTACTTTATCACTTATCTATTTACTTTTGGTTTTCTCGAGACAGGGTTTCTTTGTATAACTGTACTGGAACTCACTTTGTAGACCAGGCTGGCCTTAAACTCACAGAGACGTGCCTGCCTCTGGCTCCCAAGTGCTGGGATTAAAGGAGTGTGCCACAACACCTGGCTCTTGCTGTTATTTTTTATAAGCTCTCCAGGTTCCATACATGATCAAGATTGGCTAGATGTAGACACTACCAAGTGTCACCTAATTCATCTCGTTCAACAGTCCTTGACATGTGTCTTTATTTGGTTACTGTTGCTGTGATGAAGCACTGTGACCAAAAGCAACCTGGGGAAGAAAGGGTTTATTTGGCCCACTGAGGGAGGGCAACACAGAAACTCAACCTGGGTGGGAACCAGGCAGCAGAGCTGATGCAGAGGCCATAAAGAAATGCTGCTTACTGGCTTGCTCCTCATGGCTTGCTCAGACTGCTCCCTCACAGATGCCAGAAACACCAGCCCAAAGATGTCTGGCCCCTCCCTCAATCAGGAATGAAGAAAATACCCTACTGGCCTGCTTATGGCCCCTTCTTCTGGAGGCATTTTCTCAGTTGAGATTCCCTCTTCTCAGATGACTATAGCTGTGCAGGTTAACATAAAATTAGCCATCACACCAAACACTGTCACTTTACGAAACATCTGAGAGCCAGACATTTGAAGGTTATGTCATTGTGTTGTCTTTTGGTCTGCTACTGTAGCAGAACACCTGAGAATAGGCAATTTATGAAAAGAAATACTTTTGGTTCATGGTTCTGCAGGCTGGGACCCAAGATCAAAGCTCTGGTGTCTGCTGAGAATGTTCATGTTGGGTCACCCCATGATAGAGGCAGGAGCAGCCGAGGAGCCAACCTACCTTTTCACCAAACCTGTTTGGTTTGGGCATGTGGGTACACATGTGTACGAGCATGTGGAGGCCAGAGGTGGCTTCAGATGTCAACTGCTCTTCACCTTAGCCCACAGGGAGACTCACAACCACTCGTAACTCCAGTCCTGTGGGATCAGCAGGCAGCAGCCACACATACACTACAGAGACATACATGAAAGTAAAACGACCATACAAATTAAATGTGCTTTTTTCTTTTTTTAATTAGTTTATTCACTTTGTAACCCAGCTGTAGCCCCCTCTGTCCTCCCCTCCCGGTCTCACCCTCCCTCCTGTATTTATTTATTCTTGTATATGAGAGTGTATAGTCTGAGTGTGCCTGCACATGTGCCACAGTGTGTGTGTAGAATCTGAGGAAGACTTTCACGTTGGCTCTCTTCTTTCACTTTGTTTGGAGGCATGGTCTCTTCGTTTCTTCCTTGCTGTATATTCCAGGTTAGCTTGCCCTGAGCTTCTGCTGCCTATCTTGGAATTGGAAGGCTGGGATCACAGACATGGACCCCATATCTAGGAATTAAACTGAGATGTCAGGCTGTTAGGGCACTTTTCCATACAGTCATCTTCCTGTCCTCCACCTTACTGGGTTTTCTGTTTGTTTCCAAGACAAGGTCTTACCATGTCGTCCTTGCTGGCCTGGAACTCAACAAGTATAGCAGGTTGCCCTTGAATGCAGAAACCCACTCGCCCGTGCCAGTCAAGGGCTGGTATTAAAGGTTTACTACACCATGCCCACTCCCCTTGGTTTTAATACAGGGTCTTCTCACTGAATCTAGATTCATCAATTCGGCTAGGGTGCCTGGCCAGTGAGCTTACGAATCTTCGTGCCTCCCCAGCTCCATCCTATAGTAATGGATGCACGCCACCGAGTCCAGCTTTACGTGGGTGCTGGACGTTCAAACTAAGGTCCTTGTGTTTGCACACTCTTCCTAGCCACCCCGCCACCCCCCCCAAAAAAAAACCCATCTTGTTTTTTTTTTTTTTTGTTTTGAGATAGGGTCTTAGCTCTGGCTGTTCTAGAACTCGCCATATAGACCAGAATGTTCTTGAACTCACAGAGATCCACCTGCCTTGCCTCCCAAGTGGTAAGATTACAGGTGTGTACCACCATGGATGGCCCCCAAAATGCTTCTTTTGCCAACTGTCCCATTCCCATAATGATATTAATCCAGTCCTGAGGCAAGGCGGTCACAACGGTACCACCCCTTAGGAGGCCTACTTCTAACAATGTTGCCCTGTGGATTGGTCCTCACAGTTGAATTTTAGGAGACACAGAGTACCCACATACCTCCCCTGTGGTGGAGTCGTTTGGACCTTTGAAATCTTTTAGGTTTGGGTGAATCCAGGCTTGACTACTGACGGCAGTTTTCAAGCTGCGACCTAATCCCTAAGCCTTAGTTAAGATTAGCTCACGTGGCACAGGCCTGCTACCTAGTGCACCGCACTGCAGCACTGGCCTATCCTGCCTCACATGGCCTCATGCGGCGCCAGTGCAGCAGATAGCACCAGACGGCTTTGTTTTATTGGGGACCGTCTTCCCATAACACTGCTTTCTTTCCCAAACTATGGCTCTTAGCCTTATTAAAGGCAAAGGGCTTCTGCGGATAATGGCAGGCAAGATCAGGCGTTTATCTCAGGATGAAATGACCTATTGTCCTGTCATTTCTTAGCCCAACGATTGCCGGATTAGACAGCTGGTCACTCAGGAAGACAACACATGTCCAAGGTCCGTCAGAGTCTATCGGGACAAATACACAGATTAAAAAAAAAAAAAAGATTTATTTATTTTATGTGTATGAGTGCTCTATCTGCATGTACACCGCATGTCAGAAGAGGGCACCAGATCTCATTATAGATGGTTGTGAGTCACCATGTGGTTGCTGGGAATTGAACTCAGGACCTCTGGAAGAGCAGACGGTGCTCTTAACCTCTGAGCCATCCCTCCAGCCCCAAATATGCAACTTTTAAAATGGTTTTGAAGTTGGCTTTAGCAAGCAAACTGTTACTTCAAGAAACAGTTTGTGGCTTGAATAACTGGGACTTTGGAAATGCCTGGAAAACCAGACCATATGCTTTACAACTCAGAATGAAGCATGTCTTAGATTGTTGCTATAGAGTGTTGTTAAGGACCAGAACTAGAACAGCTAGGTGTTTTCTCAGCTTTATTATGGGAATGGAGGAGATTAAACGAGAAGACTCCTGTTTTTAATGCAGAAATGACTGACCTGTGAATGGTACGAAATGAATTGCAAGGTTTACATGTTCTTCGTGTAAGCACACCACTTGCAGGTGAATTTCAAGGCCTCTGCTCAATGGTGCCTAGGCCATGCCGTGAAGACTGCTGTGGGTCAGCGCCTTGCAGGCTTGGGCATTATGTAAACTTTCACAGGCCTGCTGAAGGGGATGGTGCCCTCAATGCTGGTTTCCACCTGTGGCGATACATCACCACCCTCCAGCCATGGAGACTTTGGAATTCGAGCACCAGAGCTGTAGGCCAGCAACAGCCTCACTTCTACTTGGCATGGTTCTGGAAAAACAAGAATCAAGAAATCATTCATCATTGGGTAACTTCTAGGGATTCAAATGAAACTCTAAAGTATCAAAGATGGGCTACACAGCTGGGCAAGGTCACATACACCTTTAACCCTAGTACCTGGGGAAGAGCCAGGCAAATTTCTCTGAGTTCAAGGCCAGCCTGATCTACAAAGTGAGTTCCAGGACATCCAGAAGTATGTAGTGAGACACTGTCTCAAAAAAACAAAAAAGAAGATGGACTTTTCCCATATCTGCATCCTTCCCTTTTACTCTCAAACACAAAAAATAATTTTCTAGCCTGAATCCTATGAGGCTGATACTGCCATAGCTATTGAGACCACCTAAGAAAAACCTGAAAGGGTCATAGGGGCTATGGGCTTTTGCTTATAAGACAGGCAGTTCAACAGGCAACTCAGGGCTTTGTACAGAGTTGGACTTGACTTTTTTGGTGGAGAGGAAAGCTTCAAGTTAGAAACAATTTGACAAAAAATTGTCATCAAAGGAAACATGGAAAGGAACATGTTTCTTGGACTACACTGTCAGAATCCTTCTTTCGAAACATTACACTGCGGCTCTAGTGTGTGTCTGTGGCGTGTCTAATGAGTAAGCAACCCCCCTTATGAGCGGTTGGCTGTTTCGGCTGAGTTGCAGTGGAGTATAGGACATGCTCTAATTGCGTCTAAACGTACTAAGTGCAAAAAGGCTGCTGAATAGAATACCCACTCTGTGTCAAACACAAAACCCCAGGAGTTCTTTCCCTGACACACCATGAAGAAAAGGTTGTCGTGATCTGGGAAAAGGTCCAGGAGCTTAGCCAGCTCTACGTGGCTGCCCAAACCCACCCTGTGAGGAACTGAGCTCAGCACAGAGCAGGGGAAAGGATTTCCCAAGGACCTACAGAAATGCAAGGCACAGACACAAGCGTGGGGATGCGCCCCGTTCTGGTGCAAGAGTTAAAGACAAGCCGCCAGCTGAACAGTTCAGAGGGCAAGAATGAGCAGGATGTTTCAAAATTAAATAGGACAAAGGCTCGAGGACTCCTAATGGCTCTCCAGCTGTTTCTGATCTCTCAGGGTCAGAGCAAAGGCTAGATTGCTGCCCTCCAGGCAGCCAAGGCCAGAGTACCAGGGCCAACTGAGCTGCTCATGAGCACCAAGTACAAGCTCACATCTACAGCCATGCTGCTTAGCCATAACCCACACCGCAGGGCCTGACACAGGCGTGAGTGCAGTAATGACACAAGCCTACTCAGTACCAGCCTTCCAGAACAATCTCCTGCTCAGGATGGAGCCCGGGCAAGACCAGCAGCAGCTTTCTCATCACACCTGTAGCCTGTCCAGGCAGCAGATCACAAGTGCAGTGGGGCAGTCAACAGCGCTTTCAAGGAGCCGAACCCTGGGCAAGTCACACGAGGCCAAATTGTACTTAGTCATTCTGCCTTCCCTTAACAGCTTCTGCTAGGAATGGCAACTCAAGCCAGTGCCATAAGGGAGAGGAGAGCGAAGGAGAGGGAATGGTGGGAAGGAGAGAAAAAGGCCCATAGAGAGACAAATCCTATACACATTCATTTTGCCTGGATGAATGGCTTTCATCGTAAAGGAAAATGAATTAGAGAAGTGCATAAGTTCTTCAGGATCACACAGAAAAGGGAGCATCTAAAACCTGGACTGTGAGACTCCACTTTCTGCAAGGTAGTTTCCCCACAAACTTCTGGACCCTACTTCCTGCATAGGGAGAAGGATCAAGATATTTCAGAACAAGTGTAAGAACGTAGTTCACTTTCTTGTCTCAGACAATGGCAAATACGAATGGAAAAAAAGAGGGTGAGGGAAATCTGGGAGTTAAGATGTGTTAAGTGTCAGAGCTGGGGCTATATAGCTCAGTGATAAAGCACTTGCCTAGCTTGCCCAAGATCCTGGGTTTCATCCCTAGAACCACCAAAAAAAAAACAAAACAAAAAAAAACAAACAAACTAAAAAAACACCCCAGTGTAACTTCACGGCTATTACCTGTCTAGTGCCTACTACATGCCAGGTACTATGGACACAAGCTGTAGTGGTAGAGACAAGCATGTTTCCT
Source organism: Meriones unguiculatus (assembly GCF_030254825.1). Taxonomy (NCBI): domain Eukaryota; kingdom Metazoa; phylum Chordata; class Mammalia; order Rodentia; family Muridae; genus Meriones; species Meriones unguiculatus. The sequence goes on along the minus strand of NC_083361.1, from coordinate 83,007,397 downwards.
GCCATGAAACTTATTTCAGGTGGGAGAAAATATCTGACATGACCAAGAGCTTTGCAGAGAATTAAACTAGCAATAGTAACTAGGGATTACATTCTCGGGGGACAAGTCAGTGAGTTATAACCCCCTAAGTGATGCTGTACGGTGTGACTTTCTTCCTGTCTGTCACCCCAGAATCAAACAATTTAGGTCGGCTGGGGATGCAACTCAGTGGTAGAATGCCCGCCTAGCATGTGAGAAGCCCTGGATTTGATCCTCAGCCACACATCTACACACACAAAACAATGCGGAAACATACTACAAAGATACGGAACGGAGGACTGTCAAAAACACAGATCCAGAGTACCCTAAAATACCAGGTCCTGGATCACAAAAACACCACAGGGGCTATCCCAACTTCCTCTTCATAAAAGCTTCATCATTGTGCACCCAACATGTCTAACAGAAGGAAACCTTTGATGGCACTAAGTGGTTTGTAATGTTTGTTTTTTACGTTGTGTGTGCACTGATACATGTGTACCAGAGGGGCCCTGACTAACCAAGTCACAGCTTCCCATTAAGATTACCCCCAATAGCTGGGCGTGGTGGTGCACGCCTTTAATTCCAGCACCCAGGGAGGGAGAGGCAGGTGGATCTCTGTGATTTCTGAAGCCAGCCTGGTCTGTCTACAGATTGAGTTCCAGGACAGCCAGGGTTATACAAAGAAATCCGGTCGCAAAACACCAAAACAAAAAGGAACCCCCCCACCCCCCACACACAAAAGAACAAACAAAAATCTAGGATGTTAAACACTGAGTGGTAGTAGAGACAAAAGCTGTCTCACTCGGATGAGGGCGGGACTCAGAACCCCACTTCTGATTTCTGATATGAACCAAAGACCGGTGGCTATCTAGGGACCCTCCAGAACCCCAGCTCTAGATTAGTACCTTCGTGGATTAAGCAGCTCCTGGTTCTCAGACTCTCCAAGTGTGAAGACAGTCACTGCTGGACTACCCTGAGCATATCGTGTAAACTGATTTAAGAAATCCACTATTAGCTGGGCATGACGGTGCACGCCTGTCACCCCAGCGCTTGGGGAGGCAGAGGTATGTGGATCTCTCTGAGTCTGAGGCCAGACTGTCTACAGAGTGAGTGCACACTCACTCACCCACTCACCGAGGCTACAGAAAAATTCTGATTAGAAAACAAAAGAACAGATGATATATAATTTGTGTGTGTGCATGTGTGTCAGTATGGCTGTGTGTGCACATCAGTATGTCTGTATATATGCAGACATTAACGATCCAGGTTCAGTACTAACGCTATTAAAAAACACCTGCATTATCCCAAAACAGTTCATAGGGATGGGAAAGATAGTTACTCACCTGATTTTTTTTTTCCCCACCAGAATAAGCTGTACTGTTCATATACAAAGAGATAATGATTTATAATGTTTGTTAAGAAACACAGAACTTCAATTTTCAGAATAATCCTTCCTAATTTATAGGTTGAGAATTATCTTCATTTTGGGAGTGAAGAAGGAGACTCAAGAGAGACCTCCCCAAGAACATGGTGTATCAGAGGCACAGTTAGAACAAGAAAGCAAGTCTCCTGCTGTGCCGCCCAGTCTCTTCCCATGTGATTCCACGCTGTTACAGCCGCCTGTGTATCTTGGAACAGAATCTTGTTCCTCGTGCAAATAGCAAATTAGCCCAAACACACTGTTCGAACTTATGAATTCTTTACTTAAGAGATCAAGTTCAATCAGTATGGTGACAAATGCCTTTAATCCCAGCACTTGGGAGGCAGAATTGAAGGCCAACCTGGTCTTGGGCCAGCCAAGGCTGCATAGTGACACCCCATCACAGTCAAGCAAACAAAACAGAAGAGCAAATTATGATGGGAAGATAGCAAGGTGGATGGGGAGATGTTTCCCTGCCCACCCAACCCACTGACTTACCTGTCCAGGCAGTGTGGGAGAGGTACACCTGAGTGATGAGACGGTGCCGCCCGGGGCCGGGATTCCGAAAGTCCGCTGGTTTGGGATGGATCATCTGAGCCTGGCCATCTGGATACAAGACCTAAAATGACAGAAATGGGGCAGGCAACAGAAGGTAGATGAGCCAAGAAAACTGATGACATTTACTCTGAACCCGAAATCAGTAGCAGAAAGATGACCCTAGGCATATAAAAAAAACAAAACAAAATAACAATAATTAAAAAAACCCTGCTTCTTAAAGAGGAGCAATACATGACTTTAATCTCAGCACTCAGGAGGCAGAAGCAGGAGATCTCTGAGTTTGAGGCCAGCCTGGTCTACAGAGACATCTAAGCTACACAGAGAAACCCTGTCTCAAAAAAAGGGGGATGGGTAGCACTAGCAGAAGCGGTGTCTAATCTCTCTCTCTCTCTCTCTCTCTCTCTCTCTCTCTCTCTCTCGCACGCACACACACACACACACACACACACATTCATGTTTTGCTGTTCTGGGGTATGGGCAGGTGTTATACCCCAGGAGGCCAGTGGATACTTTCCACCTTATTTTTGAGGTATTGGATCTGAAGCCTGACATTTGACTGACCAGACAATGGGCTCCCAGGAATCCATTTATCTCCACCCCCACCCACCCAGGCTAGTATGCAGGAAAGTGTGTCCATACCTAGATTTTTATGTCCTAGGGATTTTAAGCTTTTTGCTCACCAAGCCATCTGTCCAGACTTGCTCTTGTTTTGAGGTACAGTCTTGGTATGTCACCTAAGCTAGCCTCACACTTGTATATTCAAAGTGTAGTCCCTAAAGTAATGTTCAGAAGTAGGAGTTTGGGGAATATGATTGGATCATTAGGGCTCTGACCTAATCAAGGGATCAAACCACTGATAGAGTCATAATTTCATGTATTTTTTGGGACTGTCACTAAGGGCCTGACAGTTCTCCAGTCCCTCCTTCATCCCAACTCCCTGTATGTCATGAGGTGAGCAGCTTTGTTCTACCATGTACTCTCTGCTAAGCAGGCTCACCCGATGGGAGCCAGCCAACCATGGACTGAAACCTTTGAAACTATGAGCTAAATCAAGTCCTTCCATCTCAAGTTGTTTTTCTCCGGGATTTGCTCACAATGGCAAAAAATAACAATAGTTACAAGCTGGCTCTTTCCTATTTTGCTTCTAGGCTTTGTGGCCCCATCCTAGAACAGAAGAAAGCTGTAGGTGCCCTAGCTTCCAGAACTTTGTTATCTTTAACAGCTTAGCGGGTTATTTTAAAAGAAGAGGAGGAGGAGAAGTTGGGAGGATAACGGATTGTGGGTGTCCAGGAGGAGCTGGAATAGGGGAATGTATTCATGTCTGAAATAACCGAAGAATAAGTTTTAAAGGGGGAGCGGATACAGATAAAGCTCTGTTAGTGGAATGCTTGTTCCACTAACACTGGGTTCCAGACATACATCCATTACATACATGAGGCTAAACAGTACATCATTGCAATAGCATCACTTGGGAGTGGAAGTAGGAAGATCAGAAGTTCAAGGTTATCTTTAGATATATAGCAAGTTGGAGGCCAGCCTGGTCTATGAGACCCTTCATCTCAAGGTACAGCTAGGGTGGATAAACCTCAAGGCACAAAAACAGCAGTATGATCTACGCTGCGTTCCCACCTCCTCTAGCAAGCCTGCTGTGCCTGCTGCAGACTGACACCTCTCATCCTGCTGACCTGTGCTGCCAGTGTTCACACTCTATTTCCTCTTTGCATCTCTACAGAGCCTTCCTTTCTTCCTTCACCACACTGTGCCTGACTGTGTGCTGACGCGCTCACTTCCCTTAACACTGCCTGCCCCTTTATCTGACTCCCAGGGAAACTGAGTAACAACCCCAGCACTTCGCATGTACACTAAAGCAAGCACAAACTGCATGAATGGATGGAAGGAAAGATAGTGGGATGGCTGGAACTGAGGGGCTCAGTTGTAGTCTTCACTGCATCTCTCATGTGATTGTAGCTTATCTAGCTAGTCTGGGGGGAAAATACAGCCTAGTGATAATTTCTCTCCATCTATGAATGTTGTTTGCCACCTGACCAACCAATAGAACGTGTCTATTACATTTTGATGAACTGAATTTGTGTTTGTATAGAAAGATTAAATCTAAAGTCTACATTATACAGACAGAGAGGGTCCTCTCACTTAGTAAAGACTTACTGGATACTCAGGGCATTATGCACACTTCACTCGAAGGTCAGCTATTCCTATGTAACTGACATTTGTTACTTTGTGGATTCCTTTTCCTTCAACCCTTTGCCACCCCTATCTTACACCCTTTCAACCCCCTTAACACTAGAAAGCAGAGAAAAAAGGATGGAGGGGAAACAGGGAGAAGTTATTGTTAGATTATTTCCTGCTGGTCAGATGCGTCAAGTTCCTTGGGACAAATTTGATCTCTGCTGTCAGGATATTTAATTTCTTCTTCTCCTCATTTCTTTGCACAGGAATACTTAACAAACTGCAGCCTATGAGGCACTAGCATTTATATACCCTCTGAAAAGCCCCAGAATTCCAAATGCCACTGGCAAAATCACACCACTGCCATAGCATGAGGCCAATCATAGTCACCTGCTGTGAAGCAGCCCCATATCCCCACACCCAGATTAAAACAGAAACATATTCTCATAATATATATTTTTTTTAAGAAATCAAAATTACAAAATTCTCACTACATTCCTATTCAGCTGTAGAATCTAAGGTTTAGAGTTTAATTTGCTCAGCAGTAGTTAGGCTCCAAGCCCAGGCTTTTGCCATGAAGGATCATTTTGTCTCTAGTTTTGGTTCTCAAGTACATAACAAGAGTACCAGTTAAAGCCTTCAACACGGTGTCAGTGTAAGACCCCACAGAGCCCAGCCCCACACACCTGGACCTTGACGCTGTTCTGAGGGTCTTGTACATGCTCCAGAGTTGCATCCACATCCAAGGCCACTACCAACCCAGACGTAAACCTCAAAGGGTTGTCTGACTCGCCTGCCGGCTCAATGATGGTGGCTGAAGCTTTGTGGATCTGTGAGCAAAAACAACAACATGCTGCTTCTCAAGGCAGTGAGGTAGCTCAGTGGGAAATAGCCCCTGCCACCAAGGCTAATAACCTGAATTTGATTCCTGGGACCCACATCAGGGAACCACACATGAGCTGTACCACTCCCCAACCCCCACTCCACCCCACAATGAATACATTAAATTAAAAACATGAGGAAGGACCCTAGTTCACTCGTTCCCCTGACCAAAGAAGCTCACTGAAGTAAATGGCTCTAAAAATCGGGGCAGATTTGGCAGCGAGTATGGTGGACCCTGACCTGCTCTGGAAGCGGGAGATGTAGGAAGGTGCTCTGCCGCAGCATTGTCTGCAGAATCTTGATCACTTCTGCAGGTTTAGAGGCCATGAGTCTGGGCATAAGATCAAGGAGTTTGTCCACAAAGCTGTCTTGAAGGTGGGGCAAATCCGCAATGAAACACCTGCATGAACACAGACGCAGCTGACATCTACTCACCACCGTCTAAGCCCATGCTCCGCCAAGCCCCCGGGCAGGAAGAATCCTGAAATGGGAAGGGCTTGAGGGTCATGCCTGAAACTGACAGGGACACAGATCAGGATGCCATAGCCACATGATCTGCAGAAGAGCTGCTGCTGGGCTGGACAGATAGCTCTGTCAATACATCCCTTGCCTGGCAGGCATGAGGACCTGGATCTAACCCCCAGAAGCCATGAGAAGAGCCAGGAGCAGCAGCATGAGCCTGTATCCCAGCACTGAGAAGGGGTTGACGAGAGGATCCCTGGGCTTATTGTGGCAAAGGCCAGACTTAGGGAGTGCCCTTGTTTCAGTAAGTAAGGTGGAAAGTGTTTGATAAAAACACTCTGCATCAACATCTGGTGCACACAAAATGTGTACACATACACACACATGTAGGAAGTTGGTTTTTTGTTTGGTTTGTTTTAAGAGCCCGTTTCAGCTGGATATGGTGGCTCATGCCTATAATCTCAGCATTTGGAAGGCCAAGGCAGGAGGATTATTGCAAGTTCTAGGCCAGCTTGGGCTATAGTTTTGAGACTCTGCCTCACAACAAACAAACAAAAGAAAGAGATTGTTAATGACAGTAATGATTGTGAATGTCAGGCTTACACCTGAGCATTTCACATGACTGTATTTAATCATCCCTAGAACTCTTGTTCACTGTTTAGGGTTATCAGAGAGCATTATGTTGCACTGAGGCTAAGAAAAGTCATTACTTATACCCAGCTTGAACTGATTCTATAGGATTTTGCTTTGTGGAAGGGAATGGTCATGCCTCTCCCTCCTCCCCAATTGAGAGGCAATATCTACTCAGGACTTTAGAGACTTAATTAACAAGTGAGGAACCCTGTCTCAGAGGTGAAAAAAAATCATTTATTGGTGAAGGGTCAGCGTGTAATCAGCCCCACAGAATATTAAAGAATGAGCAGTCATAAAAACCTCAGGTGTAGGAACTGGAGAGATGGTTGTGGTGGTTTGAATAGGAATGGCCCCACAGACTCATGTGTTTGAATGCCTGGCCCACAGGGAATGGCACAAAAAGAGGTGTGGCTTTGATGGAGTAGATGTGGTCTTGCTGGAGAAAGTATGTCACGGGGGCAGGTGGGGAAGGGGGTCTTTGAGATCTTACATGCTCAAAGCTATGCCTAGTGTGGTTCACAGTCTCCTCCTGATGCCTGCTAGTGAAGCTGTACAGCTCTCAGCTCCTTCTCCAGCACCATGTCTGCCTGCATGCTAATGATGGTCTAAACCCCTGAAACTGTGAGCTACTCCCAATTAAATGTTTTCCTTTATAAGAGTTGCCATGGACATGTCTCCCCACGGCAGTAGAAACCCTAAGACAATGCTGAGCGGTTAATAGCACTGACTGCTCTTAAAGAGAACCCAGGTTCAGTTCCCATAGTTGCCTGTAACTCCTGTTCTCGGGGAACCAACAGCATCTTCTGGCCTCCTCAGGGACCCATATGGTACATACACCCACACTGAGACAAATACACAGAAAGTAAATAAATCTTTTAAAAAGTCAGGTTTGGTCAACTTTAGGAAAGCAGGGGCAATTATGATAGAAATAAATGTAAATGTTTTAAAACCTTGTACTATTGAGGTACTTTACATGGGCCCCCTTAGGCTCATATGTTTGAATACTTGGTCCCCAGTTGGTGAAAATGTTTGGGAAAAATTAGGTGTGGCCTTGTTTGGAGGAGGTGTGACCCTGGGAGAGTGGTTTGAGGTTTAAAAAGACTCACACCAGTTTTGGGTTAGGTGCCTCTGCCTTGTGGTTGTGTCTCAAGATACTTAAGCCAGGCACTCAGGTACTGCTCCAGCACCATGCCTGCCTCCCTGCTACTATGCTCCTCACCATAAAATAAACCCCAACTGTCAACACAAAACAACTTTGATCTCACTACTTTAACTCCCACTTCTTCATCAAACCCTCTGCTCTGCTCTTGCAGCTGTTTTAAACAATTAACTTCATACAAAACTTTAAGGAAACTTTTTTTTTAATGGGGATGGTTTTCGAGACTGGCTTTCTCTGTGTAGCCCTGGCTGTAGGCTACTTGCTCTGTAGGCCATGCTGGCATTGAATTCAGAGATCTGCCTGCCCCTGCCTCCAAGTGCTAGGATTAAATGTGTGCACCACTACACCGAGGCCTGGGGAAGAATTTAAAGTGTACAAGAACCTGAGTTCTACCCTGTAGAATCCAAATGAAAAGGTTGGGAGCAGTAGAGCACACCTATATGCTGGGCAGGTTAAGACGGGAGGATCCCTGGAGCGTATTGGCAAGCTGGTCCAGACAAATCACTGTCCTCCATGTCCAGTGAGAGACTGTCTCAAAAATAAGGTGGACAGTGATTGAGGAAGACACTGACCTCAATCTCTGGCCACCATACTCTTGTACATTACACAAACACACACACACGTCTCACTACTTTGCCCATGCTAGTCTTAAAGTAAAAGCCTCAAGTGATCCTTCTGCCTCAGCATCCAGAATACCTGGGATTACAGGCAGGTAATCTATAGTGCTATGCTCTATGCTCTAGGCACTATGCTCTATGGTGCCTGGCTTAAGACACATTTATTCTATCTATTTATTCTGTTATTTAAAGGGTTTATAACTATTTAAATTATGTGTGTACATGTTTCTGTGTGTGGGTATGTTCACGTTAGTGCGGGTGCTGGCAGCAGCCAGAAAAGAACTGGAGTTACAGGTGATTGTGAAACACCCAATATGAGTGCTGAGAACCACTCAGTTTCACTAAAAGAAAAGCAAGTGTGCTTAATTGCTCAGTATTCTCTCTCTCCCTTTCTCTTCTCTCCCCCCCTCCCTTTCCAGGGTCTCAGTATGTGGCAATGGCTAGCCTGGTTGCAATGCTGACTAGGCTGGTCTCAAATTCACAGAAATACCCCGTCTCCAAAGTGCTGATATTAAAGGTATGTGCCACCACACTTGGCTTGTTATTATTACCTAAAATTAAACAACAGCTGGACATGGTGGTGCACATCCAAAATCCTAGCACTTGGGAGGTACAGGCACGAGGATCAGGAGCACAAGGCTAGCTTTAGAGATACAGCAAGTTCAAAGCTTGTCTGATTACTTGAGACCCTGTCTCAAAAAACGAAAAGAACAAAGCCAGGCATACTAGTTCACACCAGTAATCCTATCATTCAGGAGACTAAGGCAGGAGGATCAATAATTCACGGCCAAACTGGAAAACACAGCAAGATCTTTTCTCAAGCAAAAGCATAAAAGGAATGAGTACAATGTTGTTATTTGTAGAGAAATATGCAAGTTTTAGAATAACAAGGAAAAAAAACCTGTTTCATTCAACTAGCTCCTGAGTTTCCTTCAAATTTGTTTTTTTCGTAGCTCAACTAAGTGCAGAATCCAAATGGTTCCTGATGTTTTTATTATTTAATTGTGTGTTTACTTTTGAAGCTTTAGATTCAGAAAAGTTTATATCATTAAAGAAAATAATGCGTTAGGGCATACTGACATTAGGTGATGGCTAGCCCAGCAACACAGGAAAGATAAGGGATCTTGTTTAGTACCAGTTATTTTCTGCATAAACAAGATGAAAAAAACCATCAAAAGAGTTACAGAATAAGGGATCGTGGAGAATGAAGAGGACACCCTCTAACTAGACAAGACTCCTAGTTGAAAAAAGGAACATCAGCCCACCCACAAAAACAGCAATCCTAAATTTACCTATCCTACAAGATGCGCAGGGATAAAGATAGAGCAGAGGTGGAAGGAATGTCCAGCTAATGCCTGGCCTGACGTGAGACCCACCCCATGGGAGAGAGCCAACCCCTGACACTATTAACAGCTTTCTGCTATGCTCACAGACAGGTGCCTAGCATAGCTGTTCTCTGAGATAACTCCACCCAGAAATGGACAGAAACGGAAGCTGAGACTCACAGCCAAACATTGGGGGAGGTGTAGGGAGTCTTGTGGAAAAGTGCGGGAAACGATAGAAGGACCTGGAGGTGACAGGAGCTCCACAAGAAGACCAACAGAGCCGACTAAGCAGGGCCCCAAGGAGCTTGTGGAGATGGCTACACCAACCAAGGACCATGCCCCTTACACAGATGTAGCCGAAGGGCAGCTCAGGCTTCATGTGGGTTCCCTAATAAGGGAGCAGAGACTGACTCTATTACCTGCTTTTTGGTCACTTCCCCCTGGCAGGGCTGCCTCACCAGACCACAGGAGAAGAGGACAGGCTCAGTCCTGATGTAATTTGATGAGCTGGAGTAGATTGGTAGGGGGTGGGGGGCACTCCCTTTCTCTGAGGAATAGGGGAAGAGGATAGGAGAAGAGGGAGGAGAGAAAGAAGAGGGATATGATCTGGATATAAAGTGAATAAATTAATTAAAAAATCATTTTAAAGAGTTACAAAATAGCTGGGCAGTGGTAGAGCACACCTTTAATCCCAGCACTCGGGAGGGGAAGCAGAAGCAGGTGGATCTTTGTGAGTTCAAGGTCAGCCTGGTCAACAGAGAGAGTTCGGAGACAGCTAGGGCTACATAGAGAAACCCTATCTTGAAAAACAAAAACAAACAAACAAACAAACAAAAAGTCACAGAATACTTACCTCTGAAAAAATTCCACTTCCTGTAAAAATTTCTCACACATTCCAAATAAGGGGTCAACTCTGTAGAAAAAAAAAAGCAAAGTGTAAGGAACTTGTGACTCTGTGAACTAAGGAGTGAGGACAAGAAGTCCTAGAAACCCGAGCTTCCATGAGAGGAGACCGAATACGCTACACTGAAGAGCTGAGCTCCTAAGAGGACAGCCACAGGCAAAGGCATTGATCTCCCTGAGGGACAGAGGAGCAGGAGCAGTATCTGCCCTTAGAAAGAAACAGGACTTCCAGGGGGTCTAATGTTACCCAAGCACAGACCCTGAAATATCTGAAAATGAAATAAGCAGATGCTTACCTCTTAGCTGACCGTCTAAGTCTTACTCGTCATTAGCCATAGAGAGCTGTGAATGTCCCCACCAGAGTCCTCAGAACCTTACCCTCGAGTAGTTCGTGCCGTAACGATAAGCTGCAGAGCTTTGGCCTGGAGCCTCATGTGGTGTATGATCACCACGTGCTTACTCCCCACACCGCTGTACATAAACTCCATTTTGTAGGTTTCTTCCATGATCTATAAGGATTAAGAATCAGTAAAATGTCCTGGAAGGAATGGGGTTTTCCAGGCTTCCATCCCTGACTGAGGCGCTATGGACAGCTGATGGCTTCTGAGGACAGAGGAGTCCCTTTTCTTTAAGAATGTGGCTTCTGGTAGGCTAACCACATTCTAGTGGGTGGTCCTATACAAGCATATGCAGGCAGCATAAACTAGGCTCAACAAATGAGTTTTTAAGAAAGAAGACACAAAACTGGGAGGCAGGGTAGACTTAGGAAAAGTTATGAAGAGGAGTACAGGTGAATATAAAAATACATGTGTGAGTGGGCTCTGGGAGCACACGCCTTTAGTCCTGGGGCAACAAAGGCAGGGGCAGGCTCTCCGAGCTCAAGGCCAGTCTCCTGTACAGAGCAAGTTCCAGGACAGCCAGAGCTACAGAGAAACCCTGCCTTGTAAAACCATTAAAAAATTGTATGAAATTCTCAAAGGATCAATAAAAATATTAAAACAACCTCAAAATCAATTTACATGTATTTTTAGATGAAAGATTCACAACTGTATTTATTGGGTTTTACTCTATCTCAAACAAATACTAACATAAACAGTATGTGTAAATTGTGTGTGTGTGTGTGATGAGTGTGAGGCTTTATGTGAGTTCCAGGCACAGAATTCCGGTCATCAGGCCTACACAGCAAGCACTATGACCTGCTGAGCCACCTCCCTGGCCCACAAACTGATAATATGTTAGAACACAAAAGAATCTCAGAAATCATGCACTTTACTGTCACAATTTTACAGAGGAGGAAGGAAACTCCAAGAGACTCAAATAACTTAGTCAATTTATTACCTTGTCAGGTGGAGAAGACATGAGACTAGAACCCAAGTCCCCTGACTCCAAAGCACATTGCTGTGCATAGTCATCACACTGTCCTTCTCCCAGAGCCTGCCAGCTTAGAAGCCAGCAGATGTGGGCCACAGGAAAACCTCTGCCCTGGGTAACTGCAGACAGGGAGTCTCCATATGCTTACCTGTTTTGCTGCTGCTGAAGCCAAGTCACTCTGCTGTAGATACAAGGGGGCAGCCACATTCCACAGCTTTTCTTGCAAGGCCTATGCAGACAAATGAGAGAAGACACAGACACAGCCATCACTAAACTGACACAACAGATTTGTAGTTTTGCTTTGCTTTGAAAATACACTATGCTCAGAACTTTCCCTCTATCACTCTTTGTTTTAAGCAAGTAAGCCTTATCTAAGCAGAGATGTAGATCAGCAGCTGGTGCTCAGATGTTTGCCGGGAAACAGGAGTCATAAAGCCCTCGCCAGAACTGGCAGGCAATTCAGAGCCTTGCTCACTGGGTCACTGTACTAACCTGAGCCATTTAAGCTGTCATGTTGGCAACAGGACTGTTTCTCTTTGCACTGTCTTCAGTGTCCTTTGACCCTGTCACTTAGCCAACCTGCAGAATTACAAGTCAGGCAGCTTTCCTAGAGTCTTCTTTTTCTCAGTTTTTGTACAATCAAAACGATCACAAGCAGCCCCAGATTTTACTATCAATGCCTCTCTTGACCTACCCACCCATGTCTGTGACTCAACTTCATTTACTTCTGCTGTGGAGCATTATTTTCAAGGAGCTTCTTCTTTTTCTTCTTTTGTTTTTCTTCAGAAAGGGTGTCCTTATATACATAGCCCTGGCTTAGCCTCAAACTCATGGTCCTCATGTCTCAGCTTCTCCAGTGCTAGGATTATAGGTAAGCATCCTCATGCCTGATTTTATAAATACTTAATCCAGCATATTAACATGTGTCTGTGAACCACATGCATGCCTGGTGCCTTTGAAGGGCAGAAGAGGGTCACTGCTCTGGACCTGGAGTTACAAATGGTTGTAAGCCACTTTGTGGGTGCTAGGAATTGAACCTGGGTTCTCTGGAAAAACAAGTGTTAACACTGTATCTCCAGGCCCTAAATGGTATGTTTTAAATTACTAGTGAGACTACTGCAGGGATTTTTCATGAATGAGCTCTCTGACATCAGTGAGAGTAGAAGATAGGAGATTACATCAGTGGACTGAGGCCAGGATAGGTCCTGAAAGGCCTTGATGATGACTCCAGTTGGTATATTCATTTTATACTTTAACACCAAAAGTTAGGGCAGGAAAGTAAGATGTTACAGAAAGCATAAGTGTCGGTCATCAGGTTGTTAGGGGCAATGACCAAATTGTTTCAGCTATTTCTCCAGGTCATGCTGTTTCAGGTAGCGAGTGAACTCATTCTTGGCATATTATATAGGCAGTGTTCTGGGCTGACATGAGTAATCAGCATAGTTAAGCAATGTCTTCTCATTCCTTTCTTATCTTTTGCTACTAAGGAAAGTCGGTTTCATTTTTATTTTTTTAATAAACTAGGGTTTCATGCCAAAAGTCTTGTCCTTTATTCCTACTTCCACTTTCTTGCCTGCAACTGGGAATTAAACCCAGGCCCTCACACATGATAGGTAAATGGTCTACCACTCAGCTACGTCAGCAGCCCTGTTTTTAATTTGGAAGCAGTTTTACTAAGTTGCCTAGGCTGCCCATGAATTTCCAATCCTGTTACTTCAGTCCCTTGAACAGATAGGTTATAGGCATGTGCCAACAGAGGCCTGGGTAGTTGGCCCTTTTAAGAGTGAAAAATTAACCTTTCAACTTTGACAAACAGAAGTAGCAATTTAAGAAAATAAAAGTTTATGTAAACTTTTAATGGCCGATCACATTAAATGAAACACTTACTGATCTCCAGTATCCTTTCTGTTTTGGAAACAGGGTCTTATGTAGCCCTGGGTGGCCTCTGTATCCAAGGTTGCCCTGGAACTCTCCTGCCTCCAGTTCCCACCCTTCCAAATGCTGGGGGTACAGCGTGCCACAGTTGGTTTATGTGGTGCTGATGATCAAGCCCAGGGCCTTGAAATGGTAAGCAGGTACTCTACCAACTAAGCTAAATATGCCTTGACCCAATCTTTGGGATTCTAAAAAGAAAACCTCCTCTAATTTTATTTTATTTTATTTGTTATTTTTTGGTCTGGTTTGGTCTGGTTTGGTTTGGTCTGGTTTTTCAGGACAGGGTTTCTCTAAGTGGCCCTGGTTGTCCTGGAACTCACTCTGTAGACCAGGCTGGCCTTGAATGCAGAGATCCACCTGCTTTGACTCCCAAGTGCTGGGATTAAAGGTGTGCCCCACCACGTTCAGATTTGATAATATTGAAAGAATTCTCCTAAAATTAAAAAACTTCCATATCTGCTAGCTAGATTTATATCAGATTGACACAAGCTAAAGTCATCTGAGAAGAGGGAACCTTGAGAAAATGCCACCATAAGACTGGGTTGTAGGAGGCTGATGAGATGGCTCAGTAGTTAAATGCACTGATTGGCTGCTCTTACAGAGGTCCTGAGTTCAATTCCCAGCAACCACGTGGTGGCTCACAGCCCTCTATAAAGGGATCTGATGCCCTTTTCTGGCATGCAGGTATACATGCAGACAGAGCACTCATACATTAAATAATAAAATCAGAAATGTAAAGACTGGCTATAGGTAAATCTGTAGGGCATTTTAAAATCACTATCAATCTCATCAATCACTAGATTGATGAGAAAGGGTCTAGCTCTTTGTGGGTGTGCCAACCCTGGGTTGGTGGTCCTGGGTTAAGAAAGCAGGCTGAGCAAGCCATGGGGAGCAAGCCATTAAGCAGCACTCTGCCATGGCCTCTTCAGCCACTCCAGTCTCCAAGTTTCTGCCCTGTTTGAGTTCCTGTCCTGACTTTCTTCAGTGATGAACAATGATATGGAAGTGTAAGCCAAACAAACCCTTTTCTCCTCAACTTGTGGTATTTCATCACAGGGAGAGAAAGTCTAAGATGACTTACATTTATTTAAATAGAGAAAAATATGCCATTTAGAGCATGTGATTTTCCCATTGCTGGATGGTTTCACAGAACAGTAAGTTTTTCTACTTTAGGGTCTCAAACACTGATGGATCAGTTCAAGTTAAACATAAACACACTGGACCCAAACAGACCTTAATGAGGAGCAGTTGACACTGAAGATAGGTGGCCGAGAAGTCAGCTACCCCTGCCAATTCAGACTGGAGCTCTCCAAGTCTTTGCAGATCTCTACAGTAAAAAAATAAACAAACAAAAAACAAGCAAACAAAACAACAAACAAAAACACAAGAAAACCAACTCAAGTCCTCAAGTCAGAGCAGAAGGATAAAGCCACAAATACTGTAAAGATCAAGTCAGAATTGTTTAACTATTTTATAGCTGGTAACTGGATCAAGGAACAAATGAAAACACCAATGCTGGAATGGTTACAATGAAATTAGGTTGTACTTTTTGTGCTTTTAACCTCTGAGATATTTCTCCCAACCCCTATATTTAAAGCAGTTTAAGATGATACATTCATTTGCAAAACATAACTACTGTTATAATGCCATATTTTTTTACATCAAAAGTTTTGTGCTGGGAAATAATCCTTAGGGAAATAGCAGAAATAAGTTATGCCCCGTAATATTCATTGCTACGTGGACTATCATAGAAAAACTCAGTGATTAACTAAAGATCCATAAGAGGAATACTGCTAAGTAAATTATGGTACATTTAACAAAATATTTTATTGCTATTTAAAAACCAAATAGAATGTCAAATGGCTGAGAAACACTTAAAGAAATGTTCAACATCCTTAGCTATTGGGAAATTGAAAATCAAAACAACTTTGAGATTCCATCTTCTACCTGTCAGAATGGGTAAGATCAAAAAGTGCCAATGACAACTTCTGCTGGCATGGATTGGAGCAAGGGGAAAAGCTCCAGTGCTGGCGGGAATAGAAGCACCTACAGCCACTATGGAAATCAACATGGTGGCTCCTCAGAAAACTGGGAATCAACCAAGACCCAGCTAGAAGACTCTTTGGCATAGACTCAGAAGGATGCTTCATCCTGCCACAGGACACTTGCTCAGCCGTGCTCACTACAGCTTTACTCATAATTGCCAGAAACTGGAAATAAACCACATGTCCCTCTACCGAAAAATGGATAAAGAAAATGTGACACATTCACACAATGGGGTATTACTCAGCTGTTAGAAGCAATGACATCATGAAATTTGCAGGCAAATGGAAAAATCACCCTGAGAGGTAACCCAGACCCAGACGACAAACATGGTATATACTCCTTTATAAGCAGATATTTGCTGTAAAGTAAAAGATAATCATGCTACAATCCACAGATCTGGAGAGGCTAAATCACAAGGAGGGCTCTAGAGGGGACACATGGATCTTCCTGGTAAGGAGAAATAGAATAGATTTTGAGGGAGGACTGGTGGCAGGAGGGATCAGGTGAGATGGGAGGGGGGAGGCAAAAGGGATGGAGGGAGAGAGTACTGGGAGAGATGACTCGAATTTGGGGACACGGTTGGGGGATGCAGAAACCTAGTACAGTAGAAACTTCCTAGAGTCTACAAGGGTGACCCTAGTGAAGCCTCCTAGGAATGGAGGATAGGGAGCCTGAACTGACCATCGTCTATAAGCAGGTAAGGCTCCCAGCAGTGGGGCTGGGATATCAACCCAGACACAAAACCTTCAACCTACAATCTGTCCTGTCTTCAAGATGTGCTGATGGTGACACAGAACTTGGAGTGGCCAACAGACTGCCAGGGACAAGAAGTAGGACAGCCTAGAGACCCAGGATAGAACCAAACACAACTGGCAAAAAAAAAAAAAGTCAATAAAGATTGTAAAAACAAAAAAAAAATTAATAATGCTGCGTATGTTGGTGGCACTTGGGAGGCAAAGGCAGATTTATGTGAGTTTGCGGTCTCTCTGGTTCACATAGTAAGTTGCAGGACAGCCAGGGCTACATAGACAGACTCTGCCTCAAAAACAAAACAAAATTTGATACTAAAGTATATGACCTCAACTGTATAAGAACTACCCATTAGGAGAGGGGCAGAAAGATGGATCAGGAGATTAAAGGCACTTGTCACCAAGTGTGACTACCTGAGTTAAATCCCTAAGACCTACATGGTGGAAGAATAGAACCAACTTCAGAAGTTATTCTCTGACCATCACACATACAAGAGAAATAAATAAATGTAAGTAAAATATTTTTAAAGTTCTATGGGTAAAAATATTATACAGGGTTAGAGAGATGGCTCAGTGGGTAAAAGCATTTGTTGCTCTTGCAGAGGACACAAGTTTGGTTCCCAGCATCCACATGGTAGTTCACAGCCATCCTTAACTACAGTTCCAGAGATCCAACAACATCTCGTAACCTCCAGAAGGCACAAGACACAAAAGTAGTACACATACAGGCAGAATACTCACACATATAAGATAAAATCTAAAAGAAATTATACATAAATTCTCAGCCATTTTCTACTTCATCACTAATTGATCTCTGATTCTGTTCCAGAGAAGATATCCTCAAACCCACCTCCAGGTAGTGAGTTGGGTCCAGCTAAGCCAGGGGCCAAGATGTCTCCCTCCGCAGTGCCCCATCTTTCTTGGAGACAGGCTCTCTCACAGGACCTGCAGCTCACCATCAGACTGGAGGCTGGGATCCTTCTGTCTCTGCATCCAAATCTTGGATTACAGCACATACACTGCCATTCCCACTTTTTTTTTTTTTACAATGTGGGTGCTGGAGATCCAAACTCACGTCCTGCATAGAAAGCAGTTTCCCTACTGAGCCATCTCCCCAGCCCCTGCCTGTTTTCAATGGCAACATAAATTCTATACATAGCATTTCCTAAGAAAGCTGAAAGTCTGGATCACTTGAGAAGCTATTTCAGACAGCCCAGACGAAACTGTCCAGTGAACTAGCCTTCTCTTTAGTCTCATGCTTAGTGGGCGGCATCCAGATAATTAATGCTGCCTCCTAGAGCCCTTGATAGTAGAGGGGGTGCCCACAATCAAGCACAGAATAATGTCCAGCCAGTGATTGAAGAAATGGGTGTCTACGGACAGCATCATTTTATGTTTTAGAGTGGCCTGGTCTGTCCTGAGGAGCCCAATGACATAAAAAGAAAGATTCTCTATGACGTACAATTTTGGTCTAGCCAGCTAGTCTCTGCAGTTCACTTCTTCAACGTATCTCTTCCAAGGGAAGTTCAGAATCATTCTACTTCTGAAGCAATTACTGTCAGCAAGATTCTGCCCTCTGTTGCTATTAAAAGAGCACTGGGGAGCTGGTCACACACTGAGCGCCTCCAGGTCTTACGTTAGTCTACTGCCCCTGGAGTGTAGCAATGGCTCTCGGTTTCACAGAACAAGATACAGCCCGACCCAATTAGCCGTGAGAAAGCTCAACTACTATACGGGCAAAAATGGAAACTGTTAGCCATGGGCAAATCCTCTTATGTCCCAGTGTGTTCGCGTGCACCTCTTTATGGCAGGAAGCCTCGGCCTAGACATTCATGGAAAGACTGTGAACTCTTTAAAGCAAAAGGTACAAAGAACAGCTTCTGTGTGCAGCTGTACTGTTGCTAGGTGTTTCCTTACTTGAGCTCATTTAATCCTCACAACATGACCTGTAGCTAATCGGTCTCATGGAGCATGAAACCAAAGACTGATCTTACATGGTTTGCCTGAGGTCACAGAACTAAAAAAGGGCAAAATTAGGACACAACCCCAGGCCTATCTGACTCTAAAGCTCTTTTACCTACTATCATGATACTGCATTTATTTATTTGCTATGAATTTTTTTTAATTTATGAAACATACCAAAGACAAGACCCAGGGATCTGATTGTCTCTACCTTACCAACACTGGGCTTTCAGGCACACACCCAGCATTGTATTGTGGTTCTGCGCACTGAATTCAGGTCCTAATGTAAGCACTTTACCAACTGTGCCATCTCTACCAGCCCAAACTCAAGGCTCATTTGATATAATCTCTACCTAACACAGGAAATCCTTTCACTATAGTGTATCTCACAACATGAACTTTAGAGTCAGACAAAGCTACATTCAAATCCTGGTCCTGACATGTCTAGCAAATTGCATCACACCTGTTTGTAGGGCAGAGTAGGCCCTCAGTAGCTACTGCTCTACTCCTTTCCTTTCCAAGTTTCCCCATTGTCTTGATTGTTCTTCTGAGAATGCACTCAGGCCAGAAGCATAATGCTAATGCTCAGGGCTGGCCATAGCACTAGAACAGAGGTCTTGCCAGCTCAAAGCTTATGAGGACTATTGCCAGGTGACCTGAGTTCAATCCCAAGGACCTACACAGAAAGAAAGAGTCAACTCCTGCATGTTATCCACATGTGGGATGTAGCATGCACACACACACACACACAAACACACTAAATAAAATGTAAAAAATAAATGAAACACCAGATTATGAAAGCAACCTAACCCAGCACCTACTAACTGAAAATGTACTAATAGCCAGGACCACAGCTAAAGACTAAGGTGGTTGTTTTTATGTATTCACTTGCTTAAATGCCAATAGGATAAGAATGTCAAGGACAAGCCCTAAATGCTTAATTAGATGGAAATGAATCAGGAATCAGAGCTATTTTCCTAGGCTCAGGGCCAGCAACATCTTTTAGTGGCCTTCAAAATGAAACACGATCATAGAGAAGAGAAAAAACAAAAACAAACAAACAAAAAACCCACAAAAAATAGAGCTGAGGCCCATTTCACAAGAGCAGTGGATCCTTGCTCCATGGCTGGCCTAAAATGTAAAACAGGGTCAGTGAACTTCCTGTAAAAGGTTGGTAGGACAGTAAGCATTTTCGACTATGTGGACCATGTGCTCCAGCAGAGCATCTTCCTAATAGCGCCATCATTACTCAGACACTAGTTACCTAGTATAAAGGTCACTGACCTAGACTCCCTAATGCTAGACATAACCATAAAACTGTGGCTCATATTCCAGCCAGCATTATAGAAAACATGAAAATGCACCTTTTGGGAACCATCTTTGAAAATAATGAAAGCAAGTGAAGCAGCATGAAGCCCTTTTCTTCTTCCCACAGTAAGAGTAAACTAGAGATAGGGATAGTAGGACTGTCAGGCAGAGAGAGCACATGAAGCAGAAGACAGACACAGGAAAGATGAGCATGGACCCATGATGGTCTCAGCCCTTTCAGGTCTACGGGAAGGTGAAACTGTTGTCTTATTAACCATTGTTCCTCTGTATTTCTGTCAGTCATCTAACTAATATATATGAAAGAAAGGTTTAAACTTTCTTTCTTTCTTTCTTTTCCTTTTTTTTTTTTTTTTTGTTTGCTTTGATTTTTTGAGACAAGAGTTTCTCTGTGTAGCTTGACTGTCCTAGAACTTGCTTTGTAGACCAGGCTGGCCTCAAACTCACCGAAATCCACCTTCCACTGCCTCTGGGACTAAAGATGCACGTTCTTTGTAACTATTTCTATTACTCTTTGACTCATGAACATAAACAGCATTAAAAAATAATAACCTGAAATATAATCCAAATATAAACAAATCTCAAACCACTCAATAGAAAACACCAACAGTCAGAAAGAGAAGCCAAAAAACTAACCATCGAATTAAAAGCAGTTAGGCTGAGCATGACAGAAATGCTGCCGCGAGAGGTGCAGACGAAGAAGGCTCACCTGATGGTGAATTCCAGCAGCTCCTGGGCCCCCTGAGGGCCCAGGAGCTGAACGTTATACACCCTGGCAAGGCTCTGCTGCAGGAACTGCTGGGAAGGGTCTTCATGGGGGGTGAGGGTGGAGGGGACTGCCGAACACACGAGTTTCCTTCCTGGTAACTAAGAAGATAGCCCAACAACAGTATCAGCAAATTCTGTGGTTCAGTTTATGGCCACACACACACACACACACAGGCAAGAGGGAGGGGAAGAACACAAGAAAAAAGGCATAAATATAAGTGACAATGTTAACAGGGCCTACCAAATAATATGTTAGGAAAAAAAGAGAATAGTATCATATTTCTGTTGCTGAGCATAGGAATAGAACTAAAAGTTAATCTGCGTAGCACATTTATTTTTAAGCCTTGTCTTTCATTTCACAGGAGAGTGATGATTTATTCCCAAATAAGTTTATGAAGCATGATATAAAATGTTTTATACACGGGTGTTTGCAATTCCTGTTCTAATCGTCAGAAGACATTACTATTTAAGAAAGAGATGAAGGCCACTGAGATGGCTCAGCAAGTAAAGAAACTCAGCATCAAACCTGAGGCCTTGAGTTTGTCCCTGAGACCTATGTGGTAGGAGAGAGGCAACTTCCAAAATCTTGTGACCCGTACATGTGTGCCTTGGCATGCACGTACCCACAAACACAGACACAATCACACGATGGAGAAAACTGACTCCCACTAGCTGACCTCTTTCCACATGCACGTCATGGCACATGGATATGCTTTCTACACACACATACACAAACTAAATAAATGTAAAAAAATAAATACAAGTTTAACTTAGTTTAGAATATAATCTATTATTAAAGATCCATTTTTTTTTTTTTTTTTTGCCTGACATGTAACTAAAAAAAAAACTCAGGGACACTGATATAAACTGATAGGAGGGTGTCCTTGATTGTATATTCGGAACAGAGAGAGAGTGAGAAAGAGAGAGGTAAAGGAGGGGAGGGGAGGAAAGGGAGGGAAGAAGAGAGGGAGGGCCATGGTAGGGGACCACGACTCCAGAAGCAGAAGCACAGGAAGTCGATCACAGTAGCACTCCTGGAATCCTGGGGAGACTGAGGCAAAAAGACTGCAGTTTAAGGCCAGCCTAGACTACACAGAGAGACCTTGCCTCAACATAAAAATGTTTAAAGTACAGAATAAGAAAGCCCAAGATAAAAAACAATGGCTAAATGGATGAATTTCCATAGACTATATAGTCTGCTTAGTGCTATTTAATTACTGAAGGGCACACACACACACAAAAAATCAACAAACAAAAATTCTTTCAACATACCCTCAAGGCAGGAACAAGATGAGAAAGGCTGTCTCGGAGGTAGGCATAGTGTCTGAAGGTGTGATCGGAGAACAGCGCTGGCATCGTTGGACAGGTTTTAGCAGCATTGAAGATAAGAACTAAAACTGCAATGTCTGATACATACATGGGTTAAGTGAACTTAGAATAGAATTGATTAAGAATTGCTGTATAGAAGCTGTCATCTCACTTCCCATTGCCAGAGTTCCCGTTAAGGAACCACAATTTTCCAATAAGCAGCACCGTGACAAACCCGGGCTGGAGGCTCATATGTAAGCAGAGTACCTGCCTAATATGTAAGAGGCCCTGGTTCAATCAGAACCACATCATATACTCGGGCCTCCCTGAAATCTCCCGTAGTAGCACTCAGAAGGTCGAGGCAGAAAGATCAGGAAAGTCGAGATCATGTATGTCAGGCTCGAGGACAAAGTGGGCTACATAATACCCTGTCTAAACTAATAAACAAACTCAACACACTGTGAGGGAAAACTCACTTGTTTGGGTGATTGTTTCAATCACGATCCCTAAAACTCATGGTGGATCTGGATCTACTCAGGGAGCAAAAAGAACCTAGGGAGTGTGAGAGTGCCCTGTGTAAATACAGTCCCACTGCTGGAAAACAATCCACCCCACATCATGGACATGAGAAAGTCAAACCCACTGAACTTGAACTAGAAGCACAGTGAGCATGCAGCCTCGCTCAGGCTAGCACCTCCCTCAGGTTGCAGGTCAAATTAAACATGTTTGAAGACAAAGGAAAGTATACATACAAGCTTTAAAATCAGACATTTCAAGCTTCAATGGCAGGTCTGTTTGAGGTTATTTGTTTGTTGTAGTGTAGGAGGCGGAAGAGAGCCTTATCCGTATTTATTATCCAAGCCCATCCAAGCCTTCTACCAGTAAGCCACATTCCCAGCCTCTTTCTCCTACCCCCAATCTTAAAAACAAAACAAACAGACAACAATTTCACAATGTATCTTAGATGTATGCCAGACTTGCCTTAAAATTTTGCATCAGCCCACAAGTATACACCTCAATATCTGGCTGCAGATCTGATTTTTTTTTTTTTAAGTTACTTAAAATTCAGTTTCATCCCTCCTCTCCCAAGTTTGTGTGGCTAATCAGTAATAAAATGACAGAGTATATAATGAATAAATGAAGTATATGAAGTGGTAAATAAGGGCAATAATATTTCTTGCTATTAGACAGTGTGGTAGTTTAAATAGGTTTGGCCTCCACAGATTCATGTGTTTGAATGTTTGGCCCATAGTGAATAGGAGTGGTACTATTAGGAGGTGTGGCCTTGTTGGAGTAGGTGTGGCCTTGTTGGAGGCACTGTGCCACTGTGGAGGCGGGCACTGAGGTCTCACAGACACGCACGCACGCACACACGCACACTCAAGCTCCACCCAGTGTGATCCAATTATCCTCTGACTGCTTTAGGATCAAGATGTAGAATTCTCAGCTCCTCCAGCACCATGTCTGTTTGCTTGATGCCATGCTTCCCACCACGATGATAATGGACTGAATCTGTGAAACTGTGAGCCAGCCCCAATTAAATGTCTGTGTGTGTAAGAGTTGCCTTGGTCATGGTGTCTCTTCACAGCAGTGAAACCCTAAGACAAAAAGCAAAGGAGAATTACTATGAGAACAGTGAAAGCTAAGAGGAGCCACCAGAGTCCCTCCGACACAGTATATTAGCAAAAGAAAACATTTTAAGTAAAATTCAGAGCACTGCAGATTGCACAGCTCTGTGCCAAGACGGCAGGGCCATCTGAGCTAAGCACAGAGGATACATGCTGGGTCATCCATGTCTGGTTCAGCTGTATCAAAGAACGGGTGAGTGCTCAAGAGCTCTGGCACCAAAGGAAGCACCAGGGTCGGATGCCGGCTTCCCAGAAACTTCAAGCACCTGAAACAGACCAACAGAAACCACATTGTGAATGAACACGTGCCTCAACAAGCACAGGAACTATATCAGAAAGCCTCGCTCAAACACTGAAGCTCATGATGCTCTACTTTCCACAACTCTACAACTTCAGCTAAGTCATTCTACTATTCAGAAACTCAGCTCATTCATCCAGAAACGGCTATTATGAGAATAAATGAGCTCAAATAGAGATTACTGGTTGTTTACAAACAGCCAGTTCCTCCATCTTCCTTGCCAAGAAAACTGATTCCCTGAGTACCAGGAAGACAGTAAGGGGCTAAGAGAAAGAGTGGCCAGCCCAAGGGCTGCACCACTATTGGCTCAGCCCACCACGGGAGTCACATCATTGCTCAGCAGCTGGTCTGCCAGAAGTCAGGTAACTCATTCTAGCTAATGCAAGTGTGCTGGGAGCTGCTCAGCGATGACTTGCTAACCGCATGACAGGAAACGTGTGAAGGGGCATCCCTTCCTTTGGGTCTACAGGCAGTATCCTATGAAGTAACCATCTTGCAATTGTGAGAGAGAAAGTCAAGGGAACTCACCAACCAGAATTCTCACCCTGACAAGCTGGTCAATCTTGAAACCAATTTATCATGTATTGTTTTTTTTAAAGTTAGATTTTTTCAAATGATTCGAGCCAGATTTAACTTGTAATCAAAACGATACAACTTATATTCTAGGGATGTCCTGAAACTCTGTAGTCTTGGGCAGGCTGATTATAAAATAGAATTTAAGTGAGAAAAAAAATGCAAGGTACTTAAGAGTGTTACTAGAAAGAACCCAGTTAAAAATAGCTATTATAGTGAAAGGGAGGGGCTTCCCCAGGCGTTACAAAACAGCACAAGCGAAGCACTTGTGGTTTAGGTTTTGGTTTAGATGTGTTACTGGCTTGGACACCCTGAATTACAAAGGGGGGATGAAGAGGTAGCGCAGAGCTTGGCATGAGGCCTGTGGATGGACAGCTTGGGCCTGCAATCCCTGCACTTAGCCTACCGAAACGGGCCGATCCCTGGGACCTTGTTGGCCACACAGTCCAGGTAACACACTTTGGATTCTGTAAGAGACCCTGTCTCAAAAAACAAAGTGAAGGGAGCTGGAGAGGTGGCTCAGGGGTTAAGAGCACTGGCTGTTCTTCCTGACTCAGAGTTTGCTTCCAGCACCCACACGGCGCTGCTTTACACTCATCTCTAATTCTAGTTCCAGGGGTTTGAAGGCTCTCTTTTGGCCTCCGAGGGCATCAGCCATGCAAGTGGTACACAGACATACATGCAGGCAAAACATTCATACACATGAAACAATTTTTAAAAATAAAGTGGAAAGCAACATTGAGGAAGCTATCCAAAATTGACTTACACACACACACACACACACACACACACACACACACACACACACCTCTCGCCTCCCTCCACACAAGAAGAAATCTAAGTGTTAAAGCCTGTCCTACTGAGCTTATGCACCCGTCAGCTGAGGCAAAGGTAACCAGCATGGCAAGGTAATAAGTCACATGAGCCACTTTCCACACTAACTGGCAATGAGGCAAAGATCATTAGGATAAGATAAAGTATACAGCCGATAGGGCCTCCGAGATCAGTAAGAACGTAGCTCAGCAGAAGAGAGAAAATACCGGGAGCAGGCTTGGTTAAGAGCATTTGTTCTTACGGAGGACCTGGCTTTGATTACCAGCACCCACAATACGGCTCACAACCATCTGTCACTCCATCTGACACCCTCTTCTGACCTCCTTGGGCAGCAGAGACACATAAGATGCATATACACACATAGGCAAAAGCCTCCCACACATAAAATAAAACAACCTAAAATACTAAAAAAATTGCAGTTAACATTGTTTAAAAAACACAGAACAGGAAGTACGTTTCCCAACCTGATATTTTCCTTTGTTTTTTTGAGCCAAGGTTTTTCTATATAGCCCTGCTGTCCTGGAGCTTGCTCTGTAGACCAGGCTAGCCTCTGCCTCCTAAGTGCTGAAATAAAGGTGTATACCACCACCCAGCCTTAACTTCCCTTTTCTGGAAAAGAAAGCCATTCATTAATTTTCCACCTCTGAGCCCCTTACTTATTCTGCCTCCAGGCAACACTTACAGGCTGCAGTGTGGCTGGCTTTATTTTCACCCCTTATATGCAGAACTCAGGTAGGAAAAGGAATTTACCAGGTCCCTCTAAAGATCTACATAGCAGAGCCTCTCTAAAACTCAACTTCATTCTAAATGTTTATAATTGACATATTTACTATTTTGTCCAACCTTCCGATCCATGTACTTCCTACCCATCTGTCCTTTGTTCGCCGAGAGTAGACCAGATGAGCTGATCCATTTTTAACCCTCCACAGTGATGGCGTTGTAACAAGTGCTCAGGAAACATCAGGAATGAAGTAGAGACACAAACAGAATGGCTCTAATCCCACCACTTGGAAGCAGAAACAGATGTAACTCCAGGAGTTTGAGGATATCCTGGTCTACATAACAACTTCCAAGTAAGCCACGGCTACATAGAGAAACCCTGTCTCAAAAAACCAAAACCAAAGAACCACTTCTACATTTTTTTGCAATTATTGATAGTAACAATTTAAGGACACACCTCTGATTGTTCCTTCTCTTTTAATGCGTCTAGAGACTGAAAAAGCTTAAGTGGTGATTAAAATAAGTAACTTCAAAATATTTTTTAGCACTAAAACACAGACAGACAGACACACACATACACACACTACAGGAAGATCAAACAACCACAAATCTTTTTATTTTTATATTTTACTTGAAAATTTTAATTGTTTCACATGTATGGGTGTTTTGCCTACATGTATGGCTATATACTACATGCAAGCAGTGACACTGGAGGCCACAAGAGAGCCTCAGATACCCTAGGACTGGACTGAGCCACCACGTGAGTGCTGGGAATAAAAGCCAGGTCCCATGGAAGAATAGCAAATGTTCTTCCTTGCTGGGCTAGCGTCCTAGTCCCTTCAAGTTTTGACAATCACATCAAGTAGAAATAATCCTTTTTTGTGTCTTTACAGAGCTATGAACCATCACTATATATCCACACCCCAAATCACCAAGTGTTCCTTGAAGCCCATCAACAATATAAGAAATAAATATTGAATTGACCTGAAATGGATTGCACAAACATGGAGAAAAAGCAAAACAGAAAAACAGTTATCAAAAATGTGAACTATGGCCAGTAAAATAGCTCAGTGAGTTAAGAAACTTACTGCCAAGACTGGCAATCCAAGTTCTAACCCCAGGACCCACATGTGGAAGAGAACTAACTCCCACAAGCCGTCCTTTGGCCTCCACATACTCACCATGGCACACACACACACACACATAAACACTAAACAAATACACACAGTTTTTAAAGTGTCACCTAGAGCAAGAATCCACGGGCACTTTTGGCTTGCACCTGCCAAGGAGCTGGGGATGCGGCTGGGTGGTAGAATGCTCGCCCACCGCATGGCAAAGTGCAAGATCTCGATCATCTATCTCAAAACCGACATCAACATAGGTGTAGGAGGACAGACATGTGCACGTGTCCTCCAGCACCCGATTTAACCCGCACATATTTACCAAGAGTTTTTCTTTCTTTTTTGGTTCTTAAGGACATGGCTTCTCTGCGTAGTCCTGGCTGTCCTGAAACTTGCTCTGTAAATCAGGTGGCCTCAAGCACAGAGACCCAACTGCCTATGCTGTGATTAAGGAAGTGTGCCTCCAGGCCCAGCAGAATAATTTTTCTTTTAACAGTTTTGTTTTTTTTTTTTTTTTCCTTTTGGAATGACTTCAGATAAGCTCACTAAAATGTGTAAAATACTAAAACACGTATTTTCTATTACATGTGTAGAGGCAGTTCTGAAGATAGAGGTTCATCAACAATATTAATAGCTTAGCTGAAGGCACCTGGGTGAAAACTGATTGAGATCTTCCACGTGCAGATCAGTGCCTGCCCGGCCTCTAAGCTCAGGGCTGCTGTGCTGCTGTACAGAATGCAAAAGAGACAACGACACTGTTTGCATCTCTTGAGCCTAAAGCTTGACGGTGCGTGGTGTTCTCAAGGTGGATGGCTGGGACACCTGATCTAATATGTGATACTCATTTTAGAAATCCAATTCTTAAGCGTTTGGAAAAGTTGAACCCAGTTTCTAAATTAAAGGTGAAATTGAGGGCTAGTCCTAGTCTATGACGACCCACCAAATAATGTGTGCTGTACAGCGGGTGTAGGATGGGGCTTAGTAGATGAGGCGAGAGTCCTTACTTCCATATGGAGTCCCTGTCAGTAGGGTACTTGGTTAAGTTTTTTAGAAGCTCCACCAGTGCAAGATGAATCCCTTCTTTCGTTGAAACATTAGTACAGCATAAGAGTTCATGGAGGGCCTCTCTAATATCCCTGGATGAATCCTTTTTCAGAAGAGAAAAAAAGAAAGGTAATTAACAACAGAGACTGCTGAAAATCTCAGGTTCCTTATAGCATCTTCCTCTCCTCAACTACCTTTCCATTTAGGGTGGGCATAGGAAAAAATATTTAGAGATCTGCTAGCTAAAATTCCTGGGCAAGGCCTCATTTTATTGATGTAAGGAGGGGGTCTTGCCTCCTCCTATTCTCTCTTTCCTTTTTCCTATTTTTATTTATTTTGTTAATAAATGTCTTTTCAGACAGAGTTTCATTCACTATGTAGCCCTGGTTACCCTAAAGTTTGTCATGTAGACCAGGCCAGCCTTGAATTAAAGGCAAGCACCAACTCACCTGGCTTCTTTCTGTTTCTTGTTTTTAAGCAAGGTTCCACAGCCCAGGTTCAATTTGAACTATGTAGTTGAAGATCTAAAGATGCCCTGAACTGGTCCTCCTGCCTCTGCTTCCCAAGTACTGGGATTACAGCCCTGCTCCACGATGTGTAGCTCTTTTTGCTCTTTAACCTTCCTTTTTCTCCCTGTCTGAAACTTTTACCTAAATGTCAAAGTTATAAGAGCCTCCCATAACTATGAAAAAAAAAAAAAAAGCATGTTATGTTGGATATGGTTTTATACACTTGTTGTCCCAGCACTTGGAAAGCAGAGGTAAACGAATTACAACTTTGAAGGCAGCTTAGATACATAACAAGAACCACATATACACAAAAGGAAAAGGAACACGTTAAAAAAAAGACCACCAAGATGAGTTGAGTATTTTATAATCAAAAGAACAAAACCATAAATGCCTTACAGTAGAATGTTTAAAAACAGCATAAAAGTCTGCATGGCTAGAGAAAATCAACTCTGCAAGACTGCACGAACCAGCCCTACTCCCCTCCAGCACACATTAGTAAATTTTCTTCCTGGCACACAGCCCTCTTTGGTCTTTCAAATGTGGCACATTTCCACTCACAACCAATCTACATCTGCTACTCTTTTGCCTGGAATATTTCAACTAACACTGTGAACAAGTCTTACCAAACTAGATCCTAGTTCCTTCTTCTTTGAGTTCAACTTTAGATCCTTTTCCTGACTGCTGTACTCCCTAACTACAAAGAACCAAATTACCCTGATATACTCTTACAGTATCTCACTCATGCTGGGGGCTTATTTCATTTTATTATTATTGCCTTCGTGTCATTATTTCTGACTCCCAATAAATTATAAGGTACATGAGAACAGGATCATGGCTTTCACTCACTGTTATAACCTCCTCTACAACAGTGCCTGGCACACAACAGACAGATATACCAAAGACAACAGGTAAAAGGAACAACGAAAGCAAGCTGATTTAGATCTGTCTGACTCTAAACACTGTCAACTCTAAACACTGTCAACTCAACCATAGGATAACGCTTCCCATATGAGCAAATCTCCATTGCTGATAGCAGGAAGCCATACTGACAAATCTCCATTGCTGACATCAGGAAGCCATACTGACATCCTGGAGAAACAATGTTCAAACTAGTACGAAAACAATTTTAATTTACGTGTTTCTTAAGTACTATATAATCGGCAGTTATGTGGTTAACTTGTGCAGATTTGTTTCAGGAAATATTAGCTATGTCACTATGACTAAGTCACTAGACTGAGCTTGAAAAGATCGTAATAAAAGGTATCACCTAGGGACTCTACTTACAGAGTTAATAATCTCATCAGGGAGAAAAAACAGACAAACCTGCTGACATGACAAAAGAAGAAAAATAAATAAGAGACACGTGGGACTGGTATTTAAAATGAAAATATCAGAATGTAACAATGTATCTGATATAAATTTCAAAAAAGTTTCAAGAATGAGAAATGCTGAAAGAGAGGCGAGTCTGTATATCAACTTCTCTTCCCAAAATCCTTCAACGATTTTCCATAATGCTCAGAATAAGGCACAGTGGCTACCTACAGATAGTCCACTGACTATCTACTTCTGAGACCTCTACTCTCCCACTAAGTTCCACTCGAACTGAAATTCTTACTCTGTTGTACCTTAGCCTTTCCAGGAGCAGTTCTTTGCCTGTCTTCACAGGTATGGCTGCTCTGTCCTTTAAGTATCATTGCCTAAGAAGCTTGACTAACTGGATGATGTATCATAAAATCTCCCACATGTCTAGACATTTTATCTTCTGCATAAGATCTGTCACCATCTGAAACTGTCTATAGTCTCTTTTGACTATAATTATGCTCAATGGGAATGGGTATGTGTTTTTGACATGACAGTAATTGACAGTACTTGATGAATAAACACATTTCTCTGGGTAGGGCAGTATCTCAGCATAGCCCCAAACCAAAATTCTAGCTGGAAGGATCAGCTAGCTAAGGCTCAAAGCAAAGAAGTACAGTAACACAGTAAATGTAAGGGAGCTGTGATCAGCAGAGTGGAAGAATAGTTTATATGTCTAAACTATTGGAAAATCTGAGTTCAACAGCTTATACCCTATAGATAAACAGAAGCCCACGAGTGAACAGTGGCAGTTTTATGAGCAGAGGGGAAAACTACAGCGAAGGCAAAGAGGTCAGGAAAGGCATGAAGTCACAGAAATTATTATAGTATTGAATTCAAGGTAAGGAGTTGTAGAGGAATTTTAATTCAGAACATGGCTGCTATGTCAAGGGATCATATTCAAAGACCTTCAATCAAGGTCTGTGATCTGGCTGGAATACAAACATGCCTTTAATCCCAGGAGCAGGGACAAGCAGATCTGAGTTCAAGGCCAGCCTGGTATAGAACAAGTACCAGATAAAGAAAAGCTTAGGTCCAGGAGAGGTGGTACATGCCTTTAATCCCAAACAATGAAGGTAAAGTTAGTTTGTAGAAGGAACCACCCATGTTTGTAAGTGATCTCTAATTGAGTGGCAGAAAAAGAAAGTGACGAATCAGAGAAGATTTGGCAGAATAGGATACACCCAGCTCTCATGAGGAGAGGAAAGGGAAGCTACCTAAGGAGCAATGCAGAGAGAGAAGGAGGCAGGAATAGAAAGACAGGTTGCAAAGAGAGAACTCAGGTGAAGATCAACTGAGCCAGAGAAGGGGAAGGAGCCAGGAGATTAGAAAAGATCGCTGGAGTTAATTTGAGTCCAAGCAGAGCAATTCAGAGGAAGAAAGAAAAGCCAGATTGATTAAGTCAGCTGGGAGAGAAGTTTGAGCCAGAACAGCTCAGTTGAACCAGCCGGCCCAGAGACCAGAAAGAACAACAAAGGGTGAGCTCATCAAGAAGTAAGTCTCAGAGGCTGAAAACATGCTAGGCTTACGTTAGATTGTACAGGGGCTAGAAGCTTCCAGGACTAACTAGGCCTAGGTTAGCAACAGAGCGAGTATCCTCCGAGACAATAACTGAACCAGCTGAATAAAAGTTCCTTCTACAAGGAACCATGACACAGAACACTGAAAAGCCAGGCAAGGTGGCTCATGTCTGCAATCCCATCACTGCGGTGACTGAGGAGGGAGGATGGCCTTAGGTTCACAGACAGACTAGGATACAGCTAGGCACTGTCTCAAAACAAACAAAACAAGAAACTAAAAAGAATAGCAACCACCCATGACAAACAATACGCAGAGACAACATAAATAAAGGTAGGAATTCAGAAAAAAATTTAAAAGAAGCACCATGAATTTGAAGAATGATAGGGACCTTTGAAAAAGCACTGTTTATAGAGAATGCAGCAGGAGGGGCTGGAGAATTGGCTCAGAGGTTAAAAGCATATGCTGCTCTGGAAGAGGACTGGGTTCAATTTCCAGAACCCACCTAACAGCTCACAGCTACCTGTAACTCCATTTCTTGTGGATCCAATACCCTCACAAAGACATACATGCAGGCAAAACACCAATGCACATGAAATAAAAATAAATAAATTATTAAAAAAGAAAACTGCCTATCTTATATTAAAAAAGGAATGCAGCAGTAGTCTGAAGTAATTATGCTAATAGTGAGGTATCAAATTCCATCTTCATTTCATGGGTGTAGGTGAGGGGCTGAAGCCAACACCCCATTTAGTAACAGAAGCCAGCGTCGGTACTGGCAAATAAGATCCAGACACTTCAGAAAAACAGCCCAACAACATGAGTTCTGCAACCTGGGAAGGGAGTCTTTGTCAGCTAAGCAACCACTTAACTGACTATGTGACCTCAGACAAATGACTTTTTCTCTATAAACTACAGGGTAGAAAGACTTGAAACCTAAGACCCTTTCCTGCTGCAGCAGCTGAATGGAATAAAAGCAAAGGTGGAAAAAGAATTCTTCATCATGTGTCCCCTGCTCTCTCCCAGGTTTTCAGCTGCATGCTACCACTGCAGTGAACGCCTTTGAATCCCTGGGGGTCTCATACTTTCTAACCTCTGGATCTTTAGAAACTACTCACATTGTTTTCTTTCTATGTAGTCAATGGTACTCCTTAAAAAGAAATGCCTCCTACGTCCTCTCCCTCTTCCTCAAAGTGTCCTCATAGCATTTTTTTTTTTTTTTTGTCTACTTGACTCAGCCAGCTCAAGTTAGACATTCTTTTTATTCCCTTCCTTGGTCATAGCAATAGTAAGCTTATTTAAATTTCCTGCTAAAATCCAGCTCTACTATGAGGAGGAATATGGTTAGGAAAGCGGAGCTGTGCTGCCTGGTGTATGACCAGTGTCTCACACAACACCTGGTTTTAAAGGACGATGCCTCATAGGTATCTGATGAAGAAATGAATGAGCAATAGGAACTCACCTCTAACACAGCCAGGACAGTATCAAGCTGATCTTCTCGGAGGGTGATGTTGTTGGAGATTTTTCTCATGGCATGTATGGACTGTAGACGCACTTCTTCAATTTCATCGTTAAACATGTCAACTAGGAAATCAAGGCACTTTTCAGCAAAAGAGGGCGAAGACTGGGCCAGCATACAGAGAGCCTCCACAGCAGCAATGCGTACCTCTAGAAAGTGAAAAAACAAATTAAACTAAACACAATTTAGGAGCCATAAAAAAACATGGATCCTGGGCTGGATAGATGGCTCAGTGGTTAAGAACCTGATTATTCCTCCAAAATATCAAGGTTTAATTCCCACCACCCACACGGCAGCTTACAACCTTCTATAATTCCAACTCCAGGGACTCTAAAACCCTCACACAGACAGACAGGTAGGCAAAATACCAAGCACATAAAATAAAAATAAATACATCTTTTGGAAAAAAACAAAACCAAACATGGATTCCTTCTCACTCAGGGCATTTTTATATTCTACTCTTCTCTCAGTCTACAAATTCTCCCAGGAGCACCTCCTCCCTGTCACCATCAGACTGATATTTAACATGGGCTTTGTGTTCTAAGGACTAAGGACCACATTTTATCCATACGCATGTGATCATGTAACAGAGCTGCCCAAAATTACTGAGTTTCTTGAAAATGGTGTTCCAACTACTTGAATGTCAGATGTTAAATAACTTACCAATATTAAGGCTGAAATAAGCTAAGTATCTATTATCATCTTAGAACAAAGATTTGACAAAATGAATTTCCTTGCCTCAAAGTCAATATGGAAAGAGAAAACGCTAGCACCCACACCCACAATCCCAGGCTAGCATCACAATGTGTGTGACCAAGGGACACACTGCTCATACAAAGACAGGCCTCAGAGCTCACTGAGCAGTGATCTCTTCACCACCTCATGCCTGCGAGGAAGTAATCTGCCAACTGAGCTACAGCCTCAGCTCCCTAACTGATCTTTTCTAAGACTGGAAACAACAAAACTGAAGGGAAAAGAAAAGGGAAAGGAGGAAGGAAAGATGAGAGGGGAAGGGGGAAGTGAGTTCAGGGGAGAGAGAAGGGAAATGGAAAAATACTTCTGAAAGCAAAACAGAGTGGGGAGGGGTGCAGGGGAACACTGTAGAAAACCCCTGGGTCATAAGAAAGATGTGGAGCCAGAAAAACCTTTCAAGGAATAATGTGGTGATACACACCTTCAATCCCAGCACTGAGGAGGCAGGGAGATCTCTGTGAGTTTAAGACTGGCCTGGTCCATTTATCAAGCCCCAGGCCAGCCAGGCCTATTATAATTAAGACTCCATTAGATGGATGGATGGATAGATCGATCAAAAATTTTCACAAGGGCCAAAGAAAGACAGAAGAAAGACTCTCTGGTCACAAACACTAGAATTTAAATCTTGCTATCTGGGTAACTAAATTAGTATTATTAATATGACTAAGTGTTTACTACAAATAAATCACGTATTGTGGGAAGTGCTTTATATGTACAGAATCTCATTTAATTTTTACAGTGCAGAAAGACACTATTATCATCTCCACTGTATAAAAATACTGAAAATTGAATTTAACCACAGCATCATAATTCTTGGACCATAGCCTCTCCTTCAGAGTAGGTAATTTATACAGTGACTCCAAGGCTAAAGGAAAAGATACACTTTATACATTTTGTGTATGTGTGTTCAAGAGATACAGTGAGGGCCATGGCACACCTGTGGAGGTGAAAGGACAATGACAGAGTCAGCTCTCCCACCTTTCAGGTGGGTTCTGGAGGTCATGCTCAGGTCTCAGCACTTTTACTGCTGGCAGGGCCAGATGATGCATTTTATATTGCCTTCAATATCTGACACAAAGCAAAGTATATGGGTACCACTGACACTGCAAAGATGACTCACCGTACATCTCATCTTCCAGCCCATGGACAAAGGCTCCACAAGCTCCTGACTCTATCAAGTTCACGGCCCCTGTGTCTATTTCTTCCTTGGGAGCATCATCTCCCCACTTCCTGCCGCTGGAAAACTCCCCTGAACTGTAAAGTTCCTTGGCACGCTCATGCGCAGTGCGTTTCCTCTGTAGAAGATGACAGCAGTTACTACTTGCAGGAGAACACTGAAATGCACCTAAAACCAAGAGCAAGTAGGCAACAAAACTGTTCTTCGAGATGATTCCACAGTTTAGAGCAGAGAAATGCAAGTCCAACTTAAATGAGACAAAAGGTTCACAAGTCTATAATAGGGTCCAGTAACCTAGATAAAGTGTTGATGGGACAAGTGGCTATGCTTGCCATACACATAGGAGAAGAAGAACGAGAGACAAACAGGAGTAGTGCTTCTTAAAATACTGTCTCAGTAGAAAATATACCCACTCTAAAAATGAAGTTTTTCAGTCTCATTAGAAAACTCTTGTCTCGCCGGGCAGTGGTGGTGCACGCCTATAATCACCGCTCTTGGGAGGCAGAGGCAAGTGGTTCTCTGAGTTTGAGGTCAGAGACGGGGGGGGGGGGCGCTAAAGCAACAATTCACCCTAGTTGAGCAAAACTGTACTCAAATAACCTGGTAGCTCACCCGGGGGAGCACACTGCTGAGCAAAAGTAAATACCCAGTACGCTTGACAGGTATGGACTCATGGAAAGTAGCTGCCACTCTGCCTCACACGGTAATTCTTCAGCATCTGAGACACCAGCCATAACTTATGGATGGACATTTCAAAAGCACCAATGACTCAAAGTATCAGAGTCTATGAGGATGTGGGTCACATTTCCTAACAGAGCATGCACCCTGCAGTGTGTCCTGGAAACCCTCAAATTGTTCATCTCGTGTACCACACTTTCTTCCTTACACTTCCAGCTAGCGTACCCAAAACATACTTAAATACCAGCTCAAATCAAGAAAAGCTATTTAGCACTGTTTAGGACATGTCTACAGAAACTCCAGAACCATTCTGAATGATTTGTCTTATGGAATAATTCAAGAAAGGGTCACTACGGGCACAAAGATACTATCCTTTAACGGATTTACAGTGGTGAAAATTCCTAAGACTCTATGAGCCTAACATGATGAAAAGGCTAAAGGATGATGGCACTTTCACCTATCAAAGTATGCAATTGCTAAAGACACTAAGTATTAGCTTGCCAATAAAAAAAAAAAGTATGTGATACAGTGGTGAATGTAAAAAGTGGGCTACACTGGGGCTGAAGAGATGGCTCAGCAGTTAAGAGCAAAGGCTGGTCTGACAAAGGATTTGGGTTCAATTCCCAGCTCCCACATGACAGCTCACAACTGTCTGTAACTCCTGTTCCAGGGAATCCGACATCCTCATACAGACAAACATGCAGGCAAAAACCCAATGTACATAAAATAAAAATAAAATTTAAAAAGTAGGCTACAAAATTATTTATATATGACACTACTGTGTTAAAACACACATTTAAAAAGCTAGAGAAGATATGAAAATTGTCAAAGCCACTGGGACTATATATAAATAAGTCATTTTCCTCTATATTTACAAAAAAGAACTCCATAACTGTTATGAACATATATTTAAAAATTAAGCTACTGACACATTACTGTAGGTTATATTTCATCTTGTCAACCATGTTAAAGAACCATAAGTCAATGCCTAAGGCATAGCAAAGAGGCATTTGGTTATTGTCCAGAGAAAGGAGTCACTTATTCACTCACTCTTCCATCCTGTCACGCATCACAGAAATAAGACCAGGCCTCTATAGTCTCAAAGAAGTAAAAGTAACTCCTACCTCTTGCTTAACACAATCTTTGCCAAGTATTTTATTACAGAATGAAGTTGATGATGTAGCTTGTAATTTGGTTCAAGTTACTATGATTTTTAATTAAAATGTAATCTAGTAACCTATATTAATGTACCAAATGTATGGACTGCTAAATTAAATCAATACAGCTTACCATATGGCTACACTGATGTTAATTATAGAAACCCAGTTTAAACAAAGAGTTCAGGTTACCCTTAGATCTGACATCAGCTTCTTGTCAAGAGTCTGCTCCAAGAAATGAGAACTGACTTGCTCCATAGAGCCCTGCAAAGAGAGGGAATCCAGAGTATATTAAACAACTCTTATGGTTCAAACATCACCTTAACACTCAAAGTTAAATGCACAAAGGTAACATTATTCTTTTGTTGTTGTTATTGAACCAATGAACTTTACTGGGACTATTTACAAAAGGGGTTGCTTCCCAGAGCCAAAGGTACTCAGAGACAATTCCCATTATGTAACTCCAAACCAGCATGGTCTATAGCTTATGAAAATTATATACCCTAATCCCAGCACTCGGGAGGCAGGGGTAGGTGGATCTTTGAGAGTTTGAGGCCAGCCTAGTCTACAAAGTAAGTCCAGGACAGTCAAGGGCAATAAAGAGCAACCCTGTCAAGGAAGGAAGGAAGGAAGGAAGGAAGGAAGGAAGGAAGGAAGGAGGGAGGGAGGGAGGGAGGGAGGGAGGGAGGGAGGGAGGGAGGGGGGAGGGAGGGAGGGAGGAAGGAAGGAAGGAAGGAAGGAAACTATACACCTTGAACACACCGCACACATGCAGGCATATCTATAGGCCATCCTATCTTGGCAGCTCAGTTTGTCAAAGCCTCTTCTAAGTAGTATGGGTAACCTGAAGCACAGTGAATGCTGTCCTTTCAGGGAGTGCTTGAAGTTATTTTGAGGTGTGTATGTCCTCTCTCTTTTTTTCCTCCACCAAAGTACTTTTATTAATTATTTAGAATGCTAATTATACAGTGCACCGCAATCACACTCACTTCCCATTCCTCTGAAGTCCACCTTTCCACCCTTGGTGTGCTGCCCATTTACTCACTGGAGCATGGTCAAACTTCTAGTGGTGAGCCCCTTAGAGATAACAAGCATTTTCCCAACCCCTAGCCAGAGTCATCAGCTGTGACAACTCTACTTCCGAATCTTTACCATCACTTTTAAGGATTCTCTTCAATATTCTTGATAGCTAAGATGACTGTAGGTTCTAAATCATCAAGAATATACTGTTAATACCAACAAAAAAAAAAATACCAACAACAGTGGAAGCTATCTCTAACTATGGCAGAAATTAATCTGTTCTATATACTGTTCTTGAGAGCTTTATATATATATATATCAACCCATTTAACCCTCAGTAGAATGCTATAAGTAAATATTGTCATTAGTCCTAATTTATGCATGGGGGAAGCACAAAAATATGAAATAATATAGTCATAATTCCAGAGCTGGAATATGAAGATAGGCTGGAGAAACCCTTTCTTTTAGGCACCTTTCCTTAACATCTTTTCCCATCATTCCTTCCTTTTTTTGAGGGTGGCAGGCCAAGGTCTCATATAGCCTAGGATAGAACTCACGATCCAGCTGAGGTTGGTCTTGAACTCCCTTTGTGTTTCTATCTTCCAATAGGCCTGAGTTCCATTCTTTTTTATTCTATTCTATTTTATTCTTTCCATCCATTTATTTATCCACTCATGTAATAAAACAAGTATTTATGTAACAACCATTCTATTATATGCTTACAGTTATCAGGAACAGGAATACAAAATAAAAAGACATCAGTTTTCTGTCAGTGATCTCAAAAGCTAATGAGAAGAATTAACAGGACTTACCTTCATTGTGGTGTGAAATAGTATAATATATATTTATAAAAGTTGCTACAGAAACTAAGAGAATAAGAAGCATGAGGTACAGGGTAGGGATGTCTATGATTGGGCACTGGGAAATCATAGTGCAAACATATAAAGTAAGAGAACATGCCATGTGAAAGAACTAAGTGGCTTATGAATAGAACACAGGTCAAAGAGCCAAAGTGGGTTATGAAAGACTAGGATCATATTCTAAAAAGTCTTATTAACCAGGAGTAAAGAGTCTCCCTAATGAAAAAATATTAGATAATCTCTACAGAGCATTTAATTTAAGGCAGGGGCCACAGAGAGGAACGGGAGATTGGGCTCAGTAGCTGAGAGCACCTGCTACTCACTCTTGCAGAGCACCAGGGTTTGGTTCCAAAACCAACATGGTTTCTCACGGTCATTTGTAACTCCAGGTTTAGGAAATCTGATGTCCTCTTCTGGCACTACACACACATGGTACACATACATACATGCAGGCAAAACACTCACACACACACACACATTTTAATCTGGGGATGGTGAATGCCTTTAATCCAAGTACTTGGGAGGCAGGGGCAGGTGGATCTCTATGCATTGAGGTCAGCCTGGTCTACAGAGCAAGTTCCAGGAGAGCTGGGGCTACACAGAGAAACACTGTCTAAAAAGAAAGAAAGGAAAGGAGGAGGAAGGGAAAGAGGGAGGGAGGAAGGGAGGGAGGGAGAGAGGGAGGGAAGGAAGGAGGGGAAGAAGGAAGGAAGTAGGTGGGTGGGAGGGAGGGAAGGGAAGAGGGAGAGAAGGAAAAGAAAGGAAAGAAAAATCTAAACAACAAGAACAAAAAAATTAAAGTAAATAGGCATAATAGTGCATACTGTTAGTCCCAGCACTAGGGAGTAAAGAAGCAGGCAGATCAAGGCCAGCATGGTCTACAATGCAAGGTCCAGGCCAACCAGGTCTACAAAATGAGTCTATGTATCAAAAAAATAAAAATAAAAAAATAAAGAAAATAAAGAAGCAAACATTTCACAACAAAACCCACCATTAAACGAGATCAACAGTGTACAAAAACGTTTACTTCACGTTAAAAGTTTACTCTCCTACTACTGTTGGGATCAAACAGACTTCTTTAAATACTGTCTATTTTGTTTTCAGACTCCATTTTGATCATAAGGTGAAATAAGTTCAAGTTTCCAGGCTCTAAGGAAGCTTTCCAGATGGCTACCCAATTTCCTCCTTCTTCTTTTGTTCCCCAAAACATAATGATTGTTCTTAACCAGGAGAGAACAGGTGATTCTGACCGGTGAAAACTTGTAACCGTAACTTGACACAGATATTTGTGGTTTCCAAGCTGAAAGGCTCTGTGACATTCTGGCCCTACCTGGGGATCGGGGGTCAAAGGTCACAGTTGAGCTCCTGGGTCTGCTCCGCAGCCCTGAGCCATCAGTGGCGGCTTGATTACAAGAAATTCTTGTTATCTGCTTAAATAGTTACTAAGATTAACATCTGAGGATGCTGTTGACTCCCCAGTCTGTGCTGCTACCCCTGACCAGTCAGCTTTTGCTGCTTAGTTCAAATAAAGAACTAAGCTTGTTTCTTGTGGACTCTTGTGCCTATCTGGATTGTTTTGGACTTTAGGACCCTAACACTAATCCCATAAAGAATGCAACTTTCTTTCTTTTCTTTGTTTGTTTTGAGATGAGGTTTCATTCTGCAGCCCAAGATAACCTGGAACTCACTAATACAGCCCAGGCTGGTCTTGAACTAACTCTGCCTGGCAATCCAGCTTCATCCTCTCACGTTTTAGGATTACAGGTGTAAATTATCACATCTTTAACTTAACAATGTTTTTGTTTCTTATTTTACTTTAGAGCATGGGTGTCTTGCCTGTGGCAGTCAGAAGAGGGTGTCCTCTGGAACCAGAGTTGCAGACAGCTGTCAGCTGCCATGGGAATGCTGGAAATCAAATCTAGATCCTCTGAAACAGCAGTAAGTGCTGTTACCCACTGAGTCATCTCAAGCCCCAGTAACAGCCATTTTAAATGTGAGAAACCGAAGCTACGATTAGCTAGTTTCAAATAAAGGAGAATGTAGATTTGTATCTCATCAAGCGGTGTGGTGAATGGACCAGACAGTCAAATAGCAGCAAAAGCACCAGCTTAGGAGGTTACAAGAGCAGGCCCTAGACATTCACTAGGCATATATCTAACTCCTCTGTGAGGCCTACGTTGACAAACAAGGAAATGCTCACACGGGCTTCAACCTCTTTTCCCTGTCTGGCCTGGAACTTACTAGTTAAGAGCAGACCAGGCTCGAAGTGCAGTTGATTCCCCCTGCCTCTGACTCCCCAGTGCTGCGATTACAAGCATGTACCATCACAAGTTTCTCCATAGTTTTATCACCAGCATTACTTGGATTTAAGAAGTATTTCTCTGACAAAAAAAAAAAAAAAAAAAAAAAAAACAGTCCAATGAGAAACATTCAAGTTTGCCCAGTTTCCAGTACCCTCCTTCAGCGCCTTCAGCTGCCCTCTCTCCTAACACAGTAGCACAGAAGAGGCATGAATCATGTTGGGCCTCAAGAAATTTTACATCACCTGTAATACATTCTCAGTGTCATCTAAGAATAGCCAAAGCTTTCAATTTTAAATTCACAAATGTCAAGAGCATAGTGATCCAACTGATAACTGGGGAAGCTTACATTAGTATGGGCCCAGGAGAGGAAGAAGAGAAAAAGTGGATTTCAGTAATGTCAGAGAGAGAACTGATACAAGCTGATGAGTCAATGGATAAAAGCCATATTAAAGCTGGGTGGTGGTGACACATGCCTTTAATTTCAGCAGTTGGGAGGCAGAGGCAGATGGATCTCTGTGAACCAAACCCAGCATGGCCTACAAAGCTAGTTCCAGGACAGCCAAGGCTAAACAGAGAAACCCTGTCTCGAAAAACAAAAAACAAAACAAAAAAGACATCAAATTCAAAAGAATTCCCAGTCAGGAAAAGTGTCATATGCCTTTAGTACCAGCATTCAGAAGGCAGAGGCAGGCAATCTCTGTGTGTTCAAGGCCAGCCTGGTTTACAGAACTAGTTCCATGACAGCAAGAGCTACACGGAGAAACCCTATCTCCACAAAAACAAAAAACAAAAAACAAACAAACAAACAAACAAAAATGGTATAACAGGTATAACTTCCCAACTGTAAAACTTCTACTATTCAATCTAAACTTCAATCCTGAGAAAGCCCTTTCACTGGAGAGCTTTATAAACTGTCTCTGAAACAAGACAGTTAACACTATGAAACATGCTTCCAGAGCAAAAACTGCTTTCAAACTTTTATTATTATTGTGTGTATGTGTACAGTGTATGTATGCATGCACATCCATGTGGTAGCTAGAGGACACCTCTCGAAGACAGTTCTCCCTTTTCACCTTTACAATGGGTTCCAGGAATCAAACTTAGGTCACCACGCTTGCCTGACAAGCACTTTTACCCACCAAGCCATCTCTGGCACATGTACTCATTCTTTTTTCTGGCTTTAAGGCGTCTAGCGAAAGACAGCAAAACACTAGCAAAGGCGGACAGTGCATCAGATGTAAAGCTGCCACTAACTAGGACATCAGCAGCATTTGCCCCAGGAAGAGCAGTGCTTGGCACACTGACAAGCACAGAAGCCCACAATGAACATTCTGAAAAGTTACCATTTCTAAGATCAAAGACTTAAATGTAGTCTAATCCTTATCGGATAAGAGGAATTCATCATCCTCTGAAGAGTCTTCCACATAAAAACACATCCCAGATAGACCTAAGTTCAAAGTAGTGACTGTATTCTAATGGTGGCATAGACTGCTTACTTGGAAGTCACAGTTTGGTGGACTTCTTTTTAACCTCTTTGAGAGGTTATAATAATTATAATACCCCAATTTCTTTCAAATAGTCTTAAGTTTTATAATAAACATACATGTGAAATATTTTTGTCCTGCTATAATGAAGATAGAAAATTCTCACTTTTTGTGCAGCACAGACAAATCTAACATCTTGTCATTTCACTTTAAATTTGGAAGGAATCTGGTTTCTCTCCTTTCTCCTTACACATCCTTCACCCCTGGCAGTTCTTATGTCTGGCCTATTAGCATGCACAGTACTATACTACCACTTATCTCCTTGTCCTCTTCCCCTAGGACTCTAGCTAGCCACTCCTACCCACTCCTCAGCTTCAGTCAGCCTTCTCACGGAGCCAGCTCCACAGCCCTGCTTTAGGGACTTTAAATTTACACAGCTCCTAGTTATTTAATTATGTTTGTACTCAAGAATGATTAATAATCCAATCTTGCTAAAAATATTAGTAATTATAGTTGCTACTATTTGTAACATTTCTAGCCAACTAGGCTCTTTAGTCATATATATATATGTGCATCTCTACTTTCAACTATATGTATATATGTGCATATATACATATAGTTATGCCTCCTTCTTATATAGAAACACAGATACTCATATACACTTTTTATAGGCAATCTTTAATCCTTATAAAGTTTTAATTTTGTATTACAGTCTACAGTTTATGGACAACAAACACCAAAATTTATGGGCTAATGAGATGGCTCACTGGGTTAAGGGCATTTGCTACCACGCTTGGAGCCCTGAGTTCAATCCCTGGCTCCAACATGGTCGAGGATTCTGAGTAGGATTCTGAGAGAATTCTCACTACTCTTGAACTTGAGTAGTAAGGGCTTAACCACCTTTCTTTTCACTTGTGTGCTTGTTTCACCGACACCCCACCCCCGCCCCAATTTTCATGCAGGAGAGCATAGATGACAGTATTACAATCCAAGAATTAATGCTTACTTTGGTTTAGAGTTTGAACTGATGCATGCCTTTATTAACAATTTATATTCAAGTTAGTCTCATTTATAAACACAGTAATGAAGCATAAAATGTAAAAAAAAAAGTGGGGGAGGGCAAGCTATTGGAGAAATTATGGAGTTTCTAAAAATAAGACACACCTGACCCTATCTACAGTTTCCCAAAATGTTTGTAAAAACATTTGTTAAAACTTAACAAGCATTGTGTTCACTATAACTCAGCAAAAGCTTAACAAGCAGTGTGTCCACTAAAGAAAGTATAACTTACCAAAAGCTTTGCCGCTTGGACACGAACCACCCAGGAGCCATCACTGACCATGTGGCAAATTTTTCCAAATGCATCATCAACTAAACGAATTTCTTCATTAGAAGAAGGTATTGGAACGATACTAAATAAAAAAAGAAAAAAGGGGGGGACCACATATGACAAAACATGAATTTGACAAAAATAAGTTCTAGACATGTATGCACGTGTGTGTGTGTGTGTGTGTGTGTGTGTGTGTGTGTGTACCATATAACTATAAATGAGGCTGATGCCTATAGGATTCCCAATTCTAGGTTTCCAATTCTGGATAACAGCTTAATGGAAAGGAACAACCACCTCTTTTTCCCATAAGAAATACTCTTCTCTTAAACAGAATAAATCTGATAAGCCTCCATCTCAAAGAATCATTGTGAATCACTAACTTAAGTGCTATGAAAATACTTGAACGAGAGCCAGAAGAAGACTCAGAAAGTAGAGATGCTTGTTCCCAAGCACGGCATCCTGAGCTTTATCCCCTGGAGAAGAAATTCCTGGACTGCTCTGTGCTCTCCATATGCACACAGCGGCACACATGCCCACAAACACACACTCCTACTACCCTGCTATATGGCATTTGGCCTAAACCACACTACACTAAAATTCTCATTCTCTACCTGCCTATCTCAAAAGAAAGAAAAACAAAAAAAGGTATAGAAAGGCACTTCTGAGATATAGCTCAGTTTCCTCAGTTGCAGATGAGGAACTATCTGCAGAAGAGTTAACTATCTTTCCCAAAGTACAGTTCACAGCAGTCTGATTGCCAAGGCCCACACCCTCCCCCTCTATTTCACACTGCCTTCCAAAAATCTAAACACTTTTTTTTCTCTAGGTGGCTTTTGTATGGTGGAAGGTGACAGAAATGGCTCAGCAATGAGAAGGCTGACTTACACCTACTGACCTCTCGGGGTAGAGCTGGCTGACAACCCAGATAAGCTGGACCGCAGCACTGCGCACCTGCTCGTAGTCGTCAGAAAGCAATTTACAGGCCTGCAAAGAAGGATCACATGTCTGTCAGTCTGTGCTCACAGATGATGCCCAAATACTTTCAAAGCGAAGAGAGGACAGCTGGATAAGGATGTCAATCAAAATACTTCAGAGCGCTTTTTAACTTCTTGAACTTTTGCCCAACCAAGAAAATTTGACATCCGTAAGCTTTTCAGGAAGCAGTCTCACTTCGCTACATCACACCCCATGTAGAAAGCTGAACCACACAGAGTGACAGATGTCTGTCGCTGAACAACATCAAACCTAGCAGAGCTGCTCAGGGTACTCGAAGCCCACAGTACCACAAAAGCTATTGACACATTCACCCCAG
Organism: Meriones unguiculatus; assembly: GCF_030254825.1. Taxonomy (NCBI): domain Eukaryota; kingdom Metazoa; phylum Chordata; class Mammalia; order Rodentia; family Muridae; genus Meriones; species Meriones unguiculatus. The sequence continues at coordinate 82,962,571 of NC_083361.1, read as the reverse complement.
AGACGTGGCTAATTATAATTTCCATCAAGACAGAAAACTATTCATAGTAAGCCAAGAAAGTCTGATATGAGGGTGGAGTTAGACTGCATCCTCCAGTACAAATACAACCTTCTGCCAGAGGCAAGAGGATCTCTGTGAGTTCAAGGCCAGACGGGTCTACAGACCTAGTTCCAGGACAGCCAAGGCAATGCAAGAAACCCTGTCTCAAAAAACAAACAAAAAAAAAGGAAGAAAGAGGGCTGGAGAGATGGCTCAGAGGTTAAGAGCACTGGCTGTTCTTCCAGAGATCCTGAGTTCAATTCCTGACAACCACATGGTGGCTCATGACCACATAGAGTGAGCTCTGGTGCCCTCTTCTGATGTGCAGGTGTACATGCAGACAGAATACTGTATACGTAACAAATGAATAAATCTTAAAAAAAAAAAAAAGGAAGAAAGGAATACTACCATCTAAGGCATTTTATTAAGCTGTCAAACAGCCTTTTCATAACTCCAGTATGACCCCTTTTAAAAAAAAAGAAGACATTCATGTGGCATCTTCTCAAATGATCTGTGGTCTTGATCACCCTCATGTGTGGTGGCAGAATTGACTTCAAGTATGGCCCAGCCAAAGAGACGGCAAGACTATAACTTGCCCTAATTATTACTACGTTTCAGTGCTAGGAACTGACCCCAGGACCCTGTGCATGCTAGGCAAGCTTTCTCCCAGTTACAACCGCAGCCCACTTTCCTTACCTCTAACCACACTTTCTTCATGTAGCTAGCATTCATGCATACTGACCTCCCCAAATCTTACAAGTCTCTGTACATGGGTAAGTGTTAGATAGAGCTTCACAACCATCCCAACAAATGTGGCCATGGTTAGCCAGCGAAAGCCCTCATGATTTCAAATTCTAAGAAGTAGTATGACAGCTTCATGAACCTCCTCCCTCCACAGAAAACAACCATTTTAAGGTACCTGATTATAAATTGTCTGGTGTAACTTCAATCCTCTTTCATGGAGCTGCAACTAGACAATGAAAACACAGTTCAAGCCTTTATGAAAAAGGTCAGTATTTCCAACATCTCCACACAATCCCACATATATAACATTAGGTCAGACTAACATTGTTACCTTTAGCCAGACTCAGTCCTAAATACAAGACATGGTCAAAGACTTTTCTATGTAAATACTCAAGATATTTAATAACTCTAACCCACGGACTATTTCAAAGTGTTAGAGAAATAAGAAATAATGGTAAAAAAGAAAAAAAAGAAAAAAAAAAAAGAAGGTGTCTGGGTATACAGCTCAATGGTCAAACACTTACTTAGCATTTACAATACCCTGGGTTCAGTTCTGAGCTCCAGAAAATAAAAAAAAGGCCAAGGAACAAATAGTTACCACAACTTCCCCCTAAAAATACTTCTCCTCGTAACTACATTTCTGAAGGGGCCACCGATCCTAAGCCTATTGTAACATTCCAAGTCACATTCTTTCCTGATGGGCCAGTGCACCTGAAGGAGGGACCTGGCGTGGCATTAGAACAGACACAGATTATATCTTCCTTGTTTCAGAGATAGAGATGAAGACTCCCAAAAGAGCCCAGAGGAAAGCACACTTGTCATACAGCAACCTGTGTCTTCAGTCCTATGAGGCCACCACCAATAAGGTGTGCACTGGGGGAGGGGAGATTTCAGAATAGATGCACAGCAGCACAAGCCATGACCTTAGAGATGAGCCAGGCATGGGGCTAAAGCAGGAAGATTGCTCCAAAGTCAAGGTCAGTTAGGCTACACAGCCAGACCCTATCTCAGAAGAGAAGAAAGAAGAACAAAAAGAAACTACCCAGTCATTTTTTAACTGTTTACCATGGCCTTTATAGCTGCTGTTCTCACACGAGGATCTTGGTCACTGAAGTGATCCCCGATAATCTTCTGAACATCTCTGGCAGTTAAGCCTTCAGCATCTTTTGTGACACTTTTCTCCAAAGAGCCTAGATTGCCAAGTAATTGCAGGCACTTATTTCTTACACCATGGGAAGTATCTGTCAGGTGCTATAAAAGAAGAGAGAGAGCGCAAAAGAATATGATTAAGATATCTTGAAAAATAAACAAAAACCAGGGGACAAAAGTGCTCCACTGACCCAAGAGACTACTGCTCACAATCATTCTACTTGGTCTGTGTAGCACCAGACTGCCTAAGGATTTATCTTCCACCCAAAACATCGTTTTTTCATTAAATGATTTTATTCATTTCTTGTGTGCGTGACTGAGGGCTGGAAGGGCCAAGAGTGGGCGGCATGATGCCCATGTGGAACCAGAGAATGACTGGAACTGGAGTTGGTCCTCTTTCCACTTTATGTAGGCCTCAGGAACTCACCTAAGGCTGTCAGGCTTTCATGACAAGCATTTTTACCCAAAGCTATGTCTTCACAGAAAATGAGGTTTACCTCCCTCTATATTTCCAACAGGCAGAACTTTACTTTGTACAAAACAGCTACTTGAATTCTGTCTCTATATTTTATTTACTATCATTTTTTTTGGAGCTAGGGTCTCCCTGTGAGGACCTGGCAGATCTGAAACTCATCATGTAGACCAGTCAGGCCTCACAGAGATCTCCCGCCTCTGCCTCCAGGTGCTGGGATTGAAGGCGTGCACCACACCCAGTTCAACTATCAAATTTTAAAACAAATAAAAATGTTAAGCTGTGGGGGCTGGAGAAATGGCGACAGCGCTGCCTGTTCTTCCCGGTGACCCATCCCGATAACCCAGAGTCAATTTCCAGCACCCATGTGGTGGCTCACAAACATCCATAACTCTAGTCCCAGGGAGCAAACACCCTCTTCTGGCCTCCACAGGCACCAGGCATACACATGACACAGAGACAAACAGGCAGAAAAATACTTCCAATGCATAAAATAAATAAGTAAAAATTCAAAGACTAACCAGGACATAATAGAGTTATTCAAGAAAATGTAAATTTAAAAACTCTTCTTTAATTTTTTTAACAATTGGGGGGGGGGGGGAGCTGCACGCGAGTGCACGTACTTGGGCACATGAGAGTGAGGGTGCACAGAAAGAGTCCAGAAGAGGGTATCAGATCCCCTGGGGCAGGAGTTACAGGTGGTTATGAGCTGCCCAACATGGTGTGAGGAATCAGGCTCCTGTTCTTTGGAAGAGTAGTACACACTCTTCATTGCTGAGTCATCTCTTCAAACCCAATTTCAGAACCTTTTAATAGCTACTGAGAAATATGAAAAAACTCTTGAGTGTACAGCTCAGTGAACTCTCAAAAATTACACAGACTAAGAACTAGACAATGAAATAGAACTATATACCCAGCATGGAAGGGCACACTTTTAACCCCAGCACTCGGAAGGCAGGCAGATCTCTGTAAATTTGAGGACAGCCTGGTTTACGTACAAAGTTCTAGGCCAGCAAGGCTACAGACTCAAACCCTGTAGAAGAATTTGGGGTATCTTGTACTAGAAAGTAAAGACAATACCACCTTTCTGTTGTTGTTTGTCTTTAATTTTATTTATTTCCATTATGTGTTTATGCATGACGTGCACATGTGAGTTTGGTTAAGTGTGTGTCACAGTACGTATGCAGAAGTCAAAGGACAACTTTCAAGAGTCAGTTCTTTCCCTCCACTGTGGGTTCTGAGGATTGAACTCAGGTCGCCAGGCTTACAAGACAAGCACTTTTACTCAATAAGCCATCTCTCTGGTCTGAAGATGCTATCAATATTTTCATGACAGCAAAAGAAGCAATCAAAACAGACTACAAGCTACCCCACAAAGCAAGTGATTCTATGGCATTTAAAGAAAGGCAAACACAGTCTTAGAGATGGGAAGAAATGTAAGACTTGCCCACAGGTAGCATGTGGGTCTTCTGGACCCTAATGTAAAACAAAACCAAAACACCACAGAGATATTTGTACAATTAATGCAGTTTTAATAAAAATGTTTATGATTATTAAGGAGTTACTGCTAAAAGCTGTACTGTGAATATTCTTTAATATATTTATCATTAGAGATATTTACTGAAGTACTTGTGAAGTACAACACTATGTCAAGGAATCATGTTAAAATACTACAGCACACAGAAAAAAAACAAGACTAGAGGAAAAAGATTACAAAATTAATTATGGAATACAGAGTCAAAACTGCAAAGAACCTGGGTACGATAGTACACGCTTGTACTCCTAGTCCTAGCACTCAGAGGCTGAGACAGGAAGACTGCAAAAATGAGGCCAGGCTAGACAAAATGAGAACCAGGGTAGCCAAGGACACATTGCAAAGTCTTTAAAAAAAGAAAAGAGCTGGGCTCAGTGATGCCCGTAATCGGTGCTCACCTGTAATCCCAGCACTTGGGAGGCTGAGGCTGAAGGATCTCTGTGAGTTTGAGGCCAACCTGGTCTACAATGAGTCCAGAATTATATAGAGAAACCCTGTCTTGAAAAGAAAAAAAAAGAAAAGAAACAACTGGAGAGAACAGTAAATTTTGAGTTGTCCATAGGATATATGAAAGAAGAAAGCTAGTTTTAGACTGTAGCTCTAACAACTGGCTGTGTAGTCTGGTTGAGTTCTAGCTCTTAGATCTACAGGCTTCTCATCTGTCCTCCTTATGGCTATCAAAAAAGCTAAGTTTAGAAATAAAATATATTAAAAATAACCTTATACACAGTAAACCATAGTGTTAATATTAGCTACTGTTACTATCATCAAAAACAACAGATGGTAAAAAGTTACACCAAGTTTCAGTATATACCAACCACACACACAACTGCCAACACAAGTTATTTCCTTCAAGTCCAAAATGTCTAGATTTTTTCTATGTATGAAATCACTGATTCGAAAATGCACCCCTAGTTTCCCTTTGCCTTCCTTCTTGACCCGTCTTTGTCCCATATCTCTGTCACTCTGTCTTCCTCTCTCTCTGATGTGGAAACAGAGTTTCTTCAAGTATTCTTAGAAATAATTTGTGCCTCTTCTTATGATCTAACTCAATAATTCCCAATTTCATAACTAAAGAATAACTGGGCTGGGGCTGTAGCTCAGGGGCAGAACACTTACCTAGCCTGACATGGGCACTGGGTTCAATCCCTGCTAGCACTGCAACCAACCAACCAATAATTAATTAAATAGAACAACAGAGCTAACGACCGTGACAGGCAATACTCACTAGCAACCTGGCAGGATCTAGAATCACACAGGAGATAAATCTTCAGACACTGTGTTCTCAGCTAGAAGCTGATGCCAGGACTAGAGCAGAGAAAGCACAAGCCGTATCTGGAATATCTTACTGTATCCACCCCCAAATGTAACTACTAAAGAACAGTAGAGAGAAGTCAAAGACACATGCACACGCTTCAGGAGGTAGCCGCTTAGTCACACTGGAGAAATAACAGTAAGAGATTACATGCCACCAGGTAAAAACAATAAACTCAAGATGAATATAAATTGAAACTTTGGCATCAGAATACACAGTTTCAAAGTATCTCCCTATAAAATACTAATTTCAGAGGGAAAAAAAAAGTAACTTTACAGTGAAGGCTGACAGATACCAGTCAACTAATGATCAAAGTAAATTATCAGTACTGAAAAATAAAAAATGTATCCCTAATACTGTGCAATGTTAACTGCTTCACAGCTTTGTGAAAGATAAGGCAGCTTTAATATAATCAAGAAAAGTCATCAGGCAAACACATTTTCCAGGATGTTCTACAAAGTAACAATCCCTTATTTATCAAAATGCCACAGTTATATAATCAAGGCAACACACAGGAATTATTCTAAATTCAAGGTGACTATTAAGATATGACAGTTAAAATGTAGTTAATGATCTTTATACTAAGAGATATTATGGAGAAAAATCTGAGGGCCTGGAGGTTTCATGTTAGTAATATGCCACTGCTACTCCTAAATCTGATGGTACTATTGAGGTCATTTAAACAGAATTTTTACAGCACACACACTGAAGTATTCTAGGTTAATGAGCCATCATGTGGACAGCTTACTTCCTTTTTTATTTTTTTCTTTCTTTTTCACTTTCTTTTTGAGACAGGGTTTCTCTGTATAGCCTTGGCTGTCCTGAATTCCCTTTGTACACCAGATTGGCCTCCAAGTCACAGCAATCCACCTGCCTCTGCCTCGTTGAGTGCTGAAATTAAAGGCGTGCACTGAGCTGACAGCTTACTTTCAAATGGCTCACAAGAAAATAAATCTTTATGACTGTATTTGCTTTGTTTTGTTTTGTGATATTGGAAATCAATGTGAGGTCATGGTGCATGCCAGGTAAGCTTTCTACCTCTGTGCCACATAACTGACCCAAACGTGGCATTTAAAAAACAAAACAAAAACAAAAAACAGCCAAGTATGCAGGGGTGGTTCAAAATACGGAACTCCATCAATGTAATTCAACATATAAACAAACTGAAGGAGAAAAACCACATGATCATCTCCTTAGATGCTGAAAAAGCATTTGACAAAATCCAACACCCACTGATGTTTAAAGTCTTGAAGAGATCAGGGATACAAGGCACATATCTAAACACAATAAAGGCAATATAAAGCAAGCCTATAGCCAACATCAAACTAAGCGGAGAGAAACTTAAAGCAATCCCACTAAAGTCAGGGACAAGGCAAGGCTGCCCACTCTCTCCATATCTCTTCAACATAGTCCTTGAAGTCCTAGCCAGAGCAATAAGACAACTAAAGGAGATCAAGGGGATACAAATAGGAAAGAGTCAAAGTGTCACTATTTGCAGATGATATGACAGTGTACATGAGTGACCCTAAAAACTCAACCAGGGAACTCCTTCAGCTGATAAACACCTTCAGCAAAGTGGCTGGATACAAATTAACTCAAAAAAAGTCAGTAGCCCTCCTGTATACCAAAGACAAAAGGGCTGAGAAAGAAATTAGGGAAACACCACCCTTCACAATACCTACTAATAACATAACGTACATTGGTGTGACTCTAACCAAGCCAGTGAAAGACCTGTTCAAAAGAAACTTCAAGTCTCTGAAGAAAGAAACTGAAGAAGATGGAAAGCTCTCCCATGCTCATGAATCGGTAGGATTAACATAGTCAAAATGGCCATCCTGCCAAAAGCAATACAAATTCAATGCAATTCCTGTCAAAATACCAACACAATTCTTTACAGAACTGAAAGAACAATTCTTAACTTCATATGGAGAAACAAAAAAACCCAGAATTGCTAAAACAATCCTGTACAACAAGGGATCATCTGGAGGTATTTCCATCCCTGATCTCAAGCTATACTACAGAGCAAGAGTAATAAAAACTGCAAGGTACTGACATAGAAACAGAATGGTGGATCAACGGAATTGAATAGAAGACCCAGAAATAAACCCACATACCTACGGATACTTGATTTTTGACCAAACCATACAATGGAAAAAAGATAGCATCTTCAACAAATGGTGCTAGTCTAACTGGATGTCTACATGTAGAAAAATGCAAATAGATCCATATTTATCACCTTGCACAAAACTGAAGTCCAAGTGGGTCAAAGACCTCAAGATAAAACCAGACACACTAAATCAATTAGAAGAAAAAGTACTTGAACTCATTGGCACAGGAGACAACTTCCTGAACAGAACATCAACAGCATAGGCTCTATGATCAACAATCAATAAATGGGACCTCAAGAAACTGAAAAGCTTCTGTAAAGCAAAGGATACTGTCATCAGAAAAAAATGACAGCCTACAGATTGGGAAAGGATCTTCACCAACCCTATATCTGACAGAGAGCTAATATCCAGAATATATAAAGAACTCAAGAAGTTAAAAAGCAACAAATCAAGTAATCCAATTAAAACATGGGGGACTGAGCTAAACAGAATTCTCAATAGAGGAATACAGAATGGGAGAGAAACACTTAAAGAAATGTTCAACGTCCTTAGTCATCAGAGAAATACAAATCAAAATGACCCTGAGATTTCATCTTACACCCATCAGAATGGCTAAGATCAAAAACTCAAGTTACAATACATGCTGGAGAGGTGTGGAGAAAAGGGGAACCCTCCTCCATTGCTGGTGGGAATGTAAACTTGTACGACCACTTTGGAAATCTATCTGGCGCTTTCTCAGACAATTAGGAATAGTGCTTCCTCAAGATCCAGCTATACCACTCCTAGGCATATATCCAAAATATGCTCAAGTACACAACAAGGACATTTGCTCAACCATGTTCATAGCAGCTTTATTCGTAATATCTAGAATCTGGAAACAACCCAGGTGTCCCTCAAGTGAGGAATGGATACAGAAATTGTAAAAATAAGGAAATCATGAAATTTGCAGGCAAATGGTAGGAACTAGAAAAGATCATCCTGAGTGAGGTATCCCAGAGGCAGAAAGACACACATGATATATACTTACTTATAAGTGGACATTAGACATATAATATAGGATAAAAATACTAAAATCTGTACACCTAAAGAAGTTAAGCAAGAAGGAGGACCCTGGGTAAGATGCTCAATCCTCACTCAGAAAGGCAAATGGGATGGACATTGGAAGGGGGAAAAAAACAGGGAACAGGACAGGAGTCTACCACAGAGGGCCTCTGACAGACTCTACTCAGCAGGGTATCAAAGCAGATGCTGAGACTCATAGCCAAACTTTGGGCAGAGTGCAAGGAATCTTATGAAAGAAGGGGGCAGACAGAAAGACCTGGAGGGGACAAGAGCTCCACAAGGAGAGCAACAGAATCAAAAAATCTGGGCCCAGGGGTCTTTTCTGAGACTGATACTCCAACCAGGGACCATGCATGGAGATAACCTGGAAGCCCTGCTCAGATGTAGCCCATGGCAGCTCAGTCTCCAACTGGATTCCCTAGTAAAGGGAACAGGACTATCTCTAACATGAATTCAATGGCCGGCTCTCTGATTACTTCCCCCTGAGGGGGCAACAGCCTTACCAGGCCACAGAGGAAGACAATGCAGCCAGTTCTGATGAGACCTGATAGGTTAATGACAGAGGGAAGGGGAGCAGGACTCCCCTATCAGTGGACTTGGAGAGGGACATGGGAGGAGGTGTGGGAGGGAGGGTAAGACTGGAAGGGGAAGGAGGGGGCTACAGCTGGGATACAAAGTGAATAAACAGTAATTAATAAAAAGTACAATTTTTTTTAAAAAAGAAACAAATACATTGTTTCACAAATGTTAGGAAAGTTTTACCTCATACACAGAATAGTGTTTAGAAAACTTGTGTTTCAATCCCATAGATTTACATGGGCAGGAGACAAAGGAAATTCAATGAAAAGGCACCTTTCCAAGAAGCTGGGCTCTCAGCATGCAAATGCCCATTGCAAAAATGGCTCACTCAGGGGCTAAGTATGAGTCACTAGTAGCAAGTCTTGCCTTCAATTCTAATCTCAACACAGAAAAAAAAAATCTAGCCAGGTGCAACGGCACATGCCTGTAATCCCAGCATTTAGGAAGGCAGAGGCAGGCAGATCTCTGTGAGTTCAAACCCATCCTGGTCTACAAACAGAGTCCAGGACAGCCAAGGCTACACAGAGAAATCCTGTCTCAAAGAACCAAAGGGAAAAGGAAGGAAGGAAGGGAGGGAGGGAGGGAGGGAGGGAGGGAGGGAGGGATCCAAAAATGTCCCATCAAGCATTTTACTCCAGTTAATTCTTTGCCTGCACATTAGCTACGAAAAGAAAACTGTGAGGGCTGATGGGATGGCTTAGCAGGTTAAGGGTACTTGCCTTGAAAGCCTAGCAAACTGAGTTCAATCCTTGGAAGCCACATAAAGGTGGAAAGAGAATCAACTCTACAAAATTGTTATCTTGACCTCTGCTCGTGCCCTGACACACACACACACACACACACACACACACACACACAGAGAAAATAATAATATATTTTAAAATATTAACCTACTCTTATGTCTCCACAAAGCCTCACATATAAGTGCTCAAAATACCCATGAAAATATGATACTGTTCAGAAAAGTGAAACCAAGATTATGAGGCACAATTACCATCAATTATTTGTTTTTAAGGTGACTATTTATATTTAGCATGGAAACATTTTTCATAACCAAACTGCTGACTGAATCAGCCCCTGGAAGGTTTGTCACACTGTCATACTTTATTTGATTTTCAAATGAACTAAAACCTTCTAGCCTCTATTAAGGTATCCAGGCAACAATGACGCATAACCAACATATTACTCAATCTTAGCACACTGAATCATAGCCTCCAGACCTCAAGTAAAATGTTAGGATGACATCCTTCCCCCACAGGTCATTTCTTACCTCACAGGCAGCATCATGAAGAACTGCCAAGTGGGACTGGGGCAATGGCTCTGTGAGTAAAGTAGCTGTTACTCAAGCATAGAGACTTGATTCCAATCCCCCTGGTCGTGGCAGCCTCGTGCCCTGTAACCCCAGTGCAGTAGGGGCAGAGATAGACAGGTCCTAGGAGCTCACAGGACAAACGTGAGAACTCCAAGGTCAGCAAAAGACCTTGTCTCAAAAATAAAGTAGAGAGCAGTAAAGGAAGGACGTCTGGCTTACACAAACACTCATAGGCAAACATACCCTCCCCGCCACATCCAGATTCTTTAAAAGTCATCCAGCTGTCTGTCGTACACTCTGTTGGGCTGCAAAGTGTCATCATTTTCACATTAATAGGGTAAGTAACCAAATCAGACCTCTAATAACAGTAACAGTCTACATCAGAAATAGAAACAGGTTTGGTCTGGTTCGTGCATGCCCTGAGAGGCAAAGACAAGTGGAACTCAAGTGAGTTTGAGGTCAGCCTGGATCAGAAAAAATAAAAACAAATAGTAAATAAACTAAATCAATCGATTTAAGACTACTTCCTAAGTCTCAAGATCTACTCAAACTTTCCATCTTTCCACTACTTTAATCCAGGCCTGATTTCTCATAAGAGTCATCACAGCAGGTTGGTTGGTGGGTAAAGGCTCTGGCAGCCAGGTTCTGGAAAACACACAAGGGGGACGGAGGAAGTCATCCTGCAATTTCTAATATGTGCTACGGCTCTGCTGTCCCGCACACCCAATAAATACGGAAATGTACTGGTTTTAAAGAATTACTGCAGCATGTTAGCTTAATTTCCACCCAAAGCCAAGGACTAAAAAGAGCAGCTGTTCAGTCACCGAGCGTCCTCATGCTCCTCACACCGAGGACCACACTGGGCATCTGCACGAAACTCCAACAGCCCCTCTGTTCCAGGATAAAGATCATTATCCTCTTACCTTGCAGGCCACATCCACCAGTCGCACCTGGGTAGCTTGATTCTCTGGTAGCTTACTGCCAATTGCAAGCAAAGTGTCCAACAGCTGAGCTAGGACTTGATGAGACTCTGGAAAAGAGGAAAGGTAGAGTTACAAAGTTTCAAAAGGGACCATTGGCAACACCAATTTACTTTGGGAAGGAAAGTAGATTCATTCATTCATTCATTTCTATCTAATCTTTCATCCCCTCAACTAAAAGCTAAATTTCCAAAGGAATTGGGTCTTGAAAATTTGAGACTTCCATGAGATAGAGCATAGTCCTTATGCACAAGGTAGGTCCTCTAAAAACAGTATGTGATGAAATAAACAGCCTTCCACAAAGGACTAGCCATGGCTACTGAATTAGAAGAGTTGATTAAAACAGGAAAACATTCCCTGTGTCAAACAAACAAACAAACAAACAAACAACAAATGGTACATTGAGCTGAGTGTGATGGTGCACACCTTTGGTCCCAGGGCTTGGGAGGCAAAGGCAGGTGGATCTCTGAGTTACAAAGCTAGTTCCACTGAGAAACTGTCTTGAAAACAAAAACAAAAAAGCCTTCCAAGCAAACTCCAAATAGGCAGCCACAGCAGGCCTCCTATGGCCTCTGACCTTTACTTTAATTCACTCCTTTAGGTTTTCAACTCTTGTTTGATTTGAGACACAGTCTTGTTGCAGGATATTTGATCCCATTTTGAACCCCAAGATTGTAAGCTGTAAAAACCTTTTTTTGGTGTGGTGTGGCTCAGCCCTAATATACACCTTTAATCCAATAACTTTCTATTTATCGTAAACAGGTGACCATGGTGTGGCTAGGGCTAGGACACACTTTTAATACAAGACCTTTCTGTACATAAGCTTTAATAAAGTAGAAGCAGAGCAAGTAACCAGCTGACAGGGAGTAAACAGAAAGGAGGGATTTTGAGTTGAAGGGTATTTAAGGCAGCATGGGGAAGAAGAAAGAGCTTTTGGCTTTTTCCTCCTGGGCTGTCAGGTAAGCTGGCAGGCTTTTCCTCCTGGGCTGTTAGCTGAGCTAGCAAGCTTTGGCCTTGGGCTTTTGGCCTTTTGGCTATGGGAGCTTTTAGCTTTTGGTTTTGGGCCTTTTCCTTCAGGACATGAGCTGAGAAGGAAGGTCAGCTGGGAGCTTTCTCTGCCTCTCTGAGCTAGTAGGTTTTCACCCTAGCATCTGGCTCCTGAGTCTTCATTGGTAAAAGCGAACGGTGGGGATTTTCATTTTTAATAACGGGGTCTCACATAGTCCTTTAGCCAAAGGTGATCCAGAACTCCTGATCCTGCTGTCTCTACCTCCCCAAGTTGGAAATACAGGTGTGCCACCACACCTGGCTGTCTACAACTGCAAGTCTTTCTAGTACTTTTTCCAACTTCTGCATTTCTAATTCCTCATCTCTCTCAGGCTAACTTTACTACCCAGAAAGTGTCTTCCCTGCCTTCCAGGAGCACCTAATAATCCTTGGGGTTTATCCTAATCCCCAAGAGAAATAATTATTCACGTCCTCTTGCATCACACTAAACCAGAAACAGAAAGATGCTTGAAGACAAAGACTGTCTTTATTCATCTCCATTGTCTCAAAATCTAGAATAACTCATTATGTGCACAATAAATATCTAATAAATGGCACAGAGCTAAATCAAAACAAACAAACAAACAAACAAACAAAAGACCTATGTCAATCTTCTCAACCGGATCATTTCTTTATATAAAGGCTCTTCTGGAACTTCTATAATTGTATGCATGCTTTTGAAGTATTTTTCCCCTCACAATGATCCAATGGGTGTTCGAAAAGTGAATATTAAACAAATCTGCCACCAGATGAAATTACTGGCTAGCATGAGCAGAGGAATTGTTTCATAAAAAACATGTAAAGCCATATTAAAACCTGAGCAAACAAACAGCACATACATACATAGAGGCATGATCTTCTGTCTTTCAAAATACAGTCCTTATAATGTCGATGGACTATAAGAGGATTTTAAGTGATTTGAGAGATCTCGGACATAGTTAAAAGTTTAGTTCTAAGGTAAAACACTTGCCTACCATGTGCATGACCCTCAGTTCAAACTGCAGAAGGACTCAAGCATGAAACAAGCCACAGCTATGAAATGGTAGTCACAGGAAACAGAAGAGGCTACAGCATCCCCACTGTGACCATACTAATTTATTTCTTAGAAATATAACTTTATATAACATCCATGAAATGCTAAAAGTTATAAAACTTATCTCAGACAAATCAAAAATCGAATCTAACTCTTGAATCCCAGGCCAGAGCTGGCTCAGTGGTTAAGAGAGCTTGCCCCTAATCCAGAGGACTGAAATCTGTTTCCCAACACCCTTGTCAGGCAGCTCACAACTGCCTGTGATTCCAGCTCCCAGGAATCCAACACCCTTTTCTGGCTCCAAGGACACCTACACACATGTGGCACACACACACATTCACACAAACTGAGACTAAAAGATTAAAAATCGGTGGCTATCATTTTAAAGTTTAAGGCCTGAACTAAGGCTAGCTGGGTGGAGACATGTCCAGTAATGCCCTGAGGGGAAGAACTAGCCTTATTGCATTCTTTCCCTGCCCTCTAATTATACAGTTGTAGGAAACCAGCCCATATGACCAGGCCAGAACTGTCTGTAGTCTTGGCGCCTAAAGTGGACCAATCATTTCAAAAGTCAATTTATTTTACCCAGTCATGTAATGCCAAAGCATGTACATTACTGCTCACGTTTTGTTTTGTTTTTTAATCTTAAAAACTCTGTACCCCTAGACCTCAGGGCTGCATTCCTCTGTTTCCACAGGAGGTTTGCATCCCCTGTTCGAAGTGTATACAATTAAAAAACCTCATGTTTTTACAGCGGAGTCTATTTATTCCTGGTCTTTTGGGGTCCTCGAACTGTGCATAACAAAACAAAAATAAGCCTTTAAATCCTGAATCCTAGCTTCTCTCCTGAGTTTCTGAGCCACAATGCTACTACAAACTGGACATTTCCACAGGGACAGTAAAGGATGTCCCAATAGTAAACCAAATTCCCCAAGGTACCTACTTCTTTCTAAAACTTGGCTTGATCACTGTATACCCTCAACCAAAAAAACTTCATTGTCCTATACTGCCTATTAAATACCATTCAACTCCTCAGCACTCAAGACTTACGTTTACCTTCAAAGCATCTTACTGCTACCTGATGATATGTCAAAAGAAAAAAGAGCAAAACAAAACAAAAAACCATTCAATTCCTTAAATACCTCCTGAATTTTCCAAGCTCTTTGCCTTGCATTGATATGTTCCCTCTCCTTGGCCTGGAACCTACCAAGTAGCTAAAGCTGACCTTGAGTTCCAGGTTCTCCAGCCTCCTGGGACTAAGAGCATGTGCCACACGTGCCACAGCGGACTTCACCTCTGCCTACAAACCTACCTCCTCACCCAGTGATCCTAGATCCTTCCAGGTAGCACAGATCTCAGCCTCAGCTTTACTTTCACAGTACACTAACTCTATTCCTCTAAACCACACTTCTGTCATTATGCACAGTAAGCTCTGAAGATGCAAGTATGTACTATATCCCAATGCACCTCATCCAGTGCTTGCCAAGGAGTTGTAGCCCACATATGCATATATATATGAACTAAAATGAATAACTTTCAGCAGAGTATGAATCACAGTCTTTGAATTCAAAGTATACAGTAGGATAAATAACTCGGAGCCTCTTGATTTATGATGTCTACAAACTACCAAGTTGACTTGAATAGTAACTTTACTTCACTGAGTTCATCTACATGCTCTCTGGTTCCTTCACATTCTATCCCCTGAACATCTTGGAGGGTCAAAAACTTGAAATTCAGGAGAGGGATAGATCAAATCTCTAGGCAATGATTAAGAGACAGAATTAGACAATTTAGCAAAACAAACAAACAAACTTGCCATGGATGCTGTATAATCTGAGTCTCTTTCATAGGCTAGAATAAGGTTAACAACAAAATTCTCTGTGGTGGTTTGAATAAGAATGGCCCCAAAGGCTCATATATTTGAATGCTTAAGGAGTGGCGCTATTTGAAAGGATTAGGAGGTATGGCCTCGTTAAAGGAAGTTTAATCACTGGGGTGGGCTCTGGGGTTTCAAAAGCCCAAGCCTCCTCCAATGGCTCTCTCTCTTCTTGCTGTCTACAGATGGAGATGTAGAACTTTAAGCTACCTCTCTAGAACCATGCCTGCTTGCCACTTGCTTCCTCGCCAGGACAATGATGGAACAAGTCTCTGAAACTGTAAGCCAACCCCAATTAACTGCTTTCCTTTGTAAGCATTGTGGTCACAGAGCCTCATCACAGCAATAGAGCACTGACTAAGACAGAAGTCAGCATCAGAAGGCAAGTATTGCTGTGGCAGGTTTGACCATGCTGCTGGTTGGTGAAATGCAGACTTTGGGGCTTTGGGTTCAGAAAGCAGCTGAATATTTTAAATAGAGCTTAATGAGCCATGCAAGTAAGAATGTGGAAAACAGTGGTGCTGAGAGCAATGTAGATTATGGTGGCCCGGCTCAAGAGATTTTAGAGGAGAAGAATGTTAGTAAGTGGCCTTAGATCATTCATGAGCTATTTTAGTAAAACATGTGGCTGCTTTCTGCTCTTTTCCAAAACAAAATAAAATAAAATCTGCCTGAGGCTAAACTGAAGAGCTTTCAAGACAACCTAGCATTGACTGTGTCAGGTGGTCACTAGTGGCCACTCTTATGCAGATCTATAATGAAAAGAAGCAAACTGAACAAGGAAAAATACAAAATACATAGTTGAGGAGAAAAAGAACACCACCCCAGGAAGTGTAATGGAGCTAAATTCAGTACTCAGGAGATGAAAGGGTTAAACGATGCCAATGCTAAAAGGAATAAAAGGAGAGGTGGCCCAACTTGTGAAAAGAAATTAACGAGGAGAAGTTTCGGAAGTGAAGTTCAGGAACCATCAAACACAGAAAGCTGGTGAAATGTATTTGAAATAATGGAGCCAAGTTCCAGCTCCAGGAGGCAGAATCTGGCAGCCTCAACCACATGGCTCTGCTTTAGAATCAAGGGTTCAAAGAGAGGGGTTGTGGGCTCTCCCTCAGCAGGCAAGGAAAGCTCCTGAGGCCAGGCGTGTTTCAGGGTGTCCCTGCACGGAGGCCCAGAAAGGCCGTTACGTGAAATTGTGAAAGTCAAGCCTGAATGTCACTGGAGACCCCAGGATATTGGAGATGCCAGAATTGTAAAATGACTGCAAGGAGAGCTACTAAGAGGGTATGGAACCAGCCCAGGGAGAAAAGTGTGTCTCAGTCAACAAAGCTGAAAGGAGTTGGAGACCTAAAAAGGTGCTTTGACTTTAGACTGAGATGCAGAGTTTGGAGTTTTGTCCAGCTGGCTCTTGGTCTTTCTTCGGTCCAGTATTTTCTCACCATGTTCCCTTTCTTCCTTTTTGGAATGGTAGTGTATAGCCTGTGCCATTATATGTTGGGAGTGCGAGATCTTCTTTTTTGATTTTGCTTTTACAGTTAAGAGATTATATGAGTCTCAGAAGAAACTTTGAACTGTTAAGCAAGTCTGAGACTGCTACAGACGATGGGAACTTTTGAAATTGGACTGAGTGCAGTTCTGCATTATGTTAGGGCTACGAGCCTATGGGGGCAAGGGAGTGAAACATGGTGGTTAGATAAGATTGGTCCCCAAAGGCCCATATATTTGAATGCTTAGAAAGTGACACCTTTTGATGGAGGAAGTGTGTCACTGGGGCTGGGCTTTAAGATTTCAAAAGCCCAAGCCAGCTCCAGTGGATCTTTCTCTTCCTGCCTGATGCCTTAGGATCAAGATGTAGAACTTACACCTCCTTCTCCAGCACTGTGTCTGCCTGCATGCAGCCATGCTTCCCACCATGATGATGATGGACTAAACTTCTGAAAGTTAAGCCAGCACCAAATAAATGTTTTCCTTTATAAGAGTTGCTCAGATCATGGTGCTTCTTCACAGCAATAAAACATTGACTAAGACTCTTTTATGTTTCCACTTTGGAGGTAAACTATTTCAAGTTAACCCTAGTATATAAGAAAGGATATTCGAGCTGGGTACAGTGGCCCACTCCTTTAATACCAGCACTTGGGAGGCAGAGGAAAGAGGATCTCTGTGGGTTCAAGAACCAGAACTACATAGTAAGACCCTGTCTCAAAAAAACAAAAAGAGAAAAAGAAAAGACAATGGATCAAGTTCTCAGTTCTACCAACTCTTAGCTAAATAACTAACAACTTACTTGATACCTATGGAGTTAGTTTCTGCCATCTGTAAACCATAGTTTTTCTTGGTGAGTTTTAAAATAAATATAAGGCAATTGTGACACTATTACAGAATTTTGTAAACACGTAAAATTAGATAAGGATAGGTGTTGTGGTGCACAACTTTGACTCTAGCACTGAGGAAGCAGAGGCAGGTGAATCTCTGTGAGTTCCAGGCCAGCCTGGGCTACACAATAAGACACTATCTCAAAAAAATAAATAAAATTAAGTAAAATTAGATAATAAAAAAAATCAAAGAAACTCTCTGCTTCATCTAAACACTATGATATTTCAGCCAGCAACAAATAGGACCCAAAAGAAAAGAAAAGAACACATGTAAGACCTAGGCGGTGTCACTTATACATGGGTCACATGACCAGGACAGCACCTCATAGTTTCTACATTATGTAATGGGACAACAGTAAACAAACAGTCAACTTTGCCACACACACACACCACATAGCTTGAACAAATTACTTAACTTCTCTGAGCCTTTTACCTATATATAAAATAGGGACATTAGGAGCTGGAGAGACAGCACAGCAGTTAAGTGTGTTTGCTGATCTTACAGAGATCAGTTCCCAGCATCTGCTTCAGGCAGCTCACAACCATCTGTAATTTCAGCTTCAAGACACCTGACATCATTTTCTAGTATCCATGGGTACACAAACAACCATGTGCTCATACACACAAAAACACATAATTTTTTTTCATTCTTTGGTTTTTCAAGTCAGCATTTCTCTGTGTGATACTGGCTTCCCAGGAACTCACTCTGTAGACCAGGCTGACCTCAAACTCACAGAGATCTTCCTGCCTCGGCCTCCCCAAGAGCTGGGATTAAAGGTGTGTGCCATTACTGCCCGCCTATAAAATAAAATTTAAAAAATATACCTGGAGATGCATACCTTTTTTTCTTTCTTTCTTTTTTTCAAGACAAGGTTTCTCTGTGTAACCTTGGCTATCCTGGAGTCTCTTTCTAGATCAGGCTGGCTTCAAAATCACAGAGTTCGTTTCTGCCTCCCAGGGTGCTGGGATCACAAGCATGCGCCACCTTGACTGGCTGGAGATGTGTGCCTTTAATCACAGCACTCAAAAGGCAGAGACAGGCAAATCTCTGTGAGTGTGAGGCCTGCCTGGTCTACAAAGCAAGTTCAAGGCCACCCAAACTTACATAGTGAGAGCGTGTCTCAAAAACACCAAAAAGCCAAATCAGAAACAAACAACACTCAGAATTATTTTTTAAAGGGAAATTAATATCTATCCTCTACATTAAATAAGCTGTTATAAGCATACAGTACTTTGTAGAGGTCACAATGATAGTTATTAAGATAAAGCTACAGACAGATAGAAACACTTTTTCCTTTGAAGTCTGACCTTTAACTTGGTATGTAGGCAAGGATGCTGTTACACTTTTGAGTCTCCTACCTCTACTCCCAAGTGCTAGGATTACATTGAGAGCCATCATGTGCGCTTTGTGTGGTGACTGGGGCGTCACACCTATGCAAGCACCCCACAGCTGAGCTATGATCCACCCAGCTTATGCAGTGATGGATATTAAACTCACAGCTGCGCGAATGCTGGGCAAGCACTCTACAGCTGAGATGTTTCACTGGACCATAAAACTATACTTTAGCCTAATATAAATAAATACATGTACACGTCTCTATTAAACCATCCTCAAGTTCCTTTTTAAGAAGGAGTGATTTACGCATATAATCCCAGGAGACTCAGGCAAAGGACTGTTTCAAGTTTTAGGTCCTCTTGGATACCCAGTGAGTTGCAGAACAGCCTGGACTAGTGTAAGACCCTATCTTTTTTTAATGTTTTGTTTTGTTTTGTTTTTTAAATAGCAGACAACACAAAACTTTGTTGTAAATTCTCAATATAAGAACTAGATTTCTAAGCCAGGTACAGTGGCAAAATCCTATTTCAAAAAGACAAAAAAAAGAAAAAAAAGGAACTAGATTTCTGCTCTGACTGCACAGCTTTAAAGTTGCAACTTACTTTCATTCTGTAGTATGTTAATGGCATCATCCATTATGCAGTCTGGAGAGAATCCTGCAGTCTTTGATAATAATCCCAATAATGATGCAATTTTCAGTCTCACAGATGGATCATTTTCCTAGAAAAAAAAAAGTACCTGTCATTTGATGCTCTGCTCTTAGCCATCAAACACACAGGACACAGGAAACTGACATCCCAAAGGATATTCAAAGATCCAACTACTCTAGAGCTTCATTTCTGAAAAATTAACTTCGTACACCTCAAGGGAGAGCCTTACTCCATCAATGTTACATTCAATACTGCAAATGGAAATTTGTATGTCTTCCTGATGTCATTATTCTAAAACTGAAAAATGTGCATTTGACACTAAAAGTACCTTATCTCCACTATTCAGTCAGTGTTGGGTGTCACAGCCATTTCCCCATCAACATGGCTGGCCCCGGACACCCAGCATCACTGCAGGAACCGCCACTCTCGAATGGCTGGTGGGTAGGAGCTACAGCGGCCACTGTCATCACTAGAAAGAACCCTTCATCACCAACTTTTGTGGACCAGCAGGTCCTGATCAGATGGGGGGGGGGACAAGCAACTGACTGAGAACAGATCATGTGCCTGGGCCCCAGCTGCAAGGGAGAAAGAAATGAGATGTCTGGTCGTTTCAGCTTAAAGAATAGGAGGTTAATCTCCAAGACTGCTGTGGCAAAATAGTTCTCCCAAGGACATAAAAGAACAAGCCCCTTTCTTTATCATACTGTAAAGTTAGGTATGCGGCATAAAACCCAACACTGAAAAGATGTTTAATGAATATACATGAAATCGGAGAAGGGATCTCATCAGTGTTGCTATTAAGTAATCTTTCTACACCAATGACAAAAGAGCTTAAATTTGGACTGGAAAAACCAACTGCCATCTAAATATGACCAGCACCATCCTATACAATGTTGGTTGTGGTTTTGTTTTCTCTTTCCCATTTATTTATTTGTGTGTGTGCGCACATGTGTATGTGTACCACAGCACATAGGTGGTGGCCAGAAGACAAGTTCTGGGAATTGGTTCTCTGCTTCCACCTTGTTGACGATGGGTCTCTCCTGTGTCTCTTGTGCTGCATACTGCTCGCTGGCCCACAAACAGCCACGTGGTTCTCCTGCTTTTGCTCCTAACTCTCCATAGGAGCCCTGGGTTACAGATGGGATTAAAAGTGTGCACCACCACTGCCCAGCCAGCATCAGCTTCTTTATGTGGGTTCTGGGAGTTAAATTCAACTGGTCAGATTTACGCAGCAAGTACCTCTACCTACTGAGCCAACCTCACTGACATGGTTTTTGATTTTCTGAGAGAGGGTCCAAGGTGGCCTGAAGCTCACTGTGTAGCTCAGGCTGGCTATAATCACTAATCCCCTGCTTCCACCTTCCCAGCACTGGGGTTAGAGGCATGCACCACACCAGCTCATCTAGTTCCTAAGGAAGCAACCAGACATAGGCAGGCCTAAAGCAAGGGAAAGGAAAGCAATACGGTCAGAAGATCTAACATCCTGCATGCTATGCCTTTTAGTATAAGTGTTACTTTGGGCACATCTTTTTTTGTAAAATTGATCTTAAGGTTTAAGTTCAGAGAAAGCAAAAGGGGTTGAAACCAGCCAGAGCTAGCATAATGATAAACCATTA
This sequence comes from Meriones unguiculatus, assembly GCF_030254825.1. Classification (NCBI taxonomy): domain Eukaryota; kingdom Metazoa; phylum Chordata; class Mammalia; order Rodentia; family Muridae; genus Meriones; species Meriones unguiculatus. Next base: position 82,941,350 of record NC_083361.1, on the reverse strand, counting down.
CAAAAATAAATATAAGGAGCTAGAGAGATGGCTAGGTGGTAAGGAGCACTTGCTTCTCTTGAAGAAGACCTAGGTTTGACTAACACTTAGGTGGCAGCTCACAGCATTTTTAACTCCAGTTCTAGGAAATCGGATGCCATCCTGGGCTGCAGAGCAAGGCATTAAAGGAAAAATGTCATTTTGCTTTAAAAACAAAGTAAGAGAGCTATTACAATAGGCATGAAGGCCTTAAATTAAACCAGGAACGGCAGGACGATGGGCACGATACATTCCAGAGTAGAACACCGAAAAGAGACACGGCTGATGCTAAGTCTTCCTTCTGTTCTCACTTCACCCTACACACAGAGCTCACAGTATCTTGAGCAAGTCACTTACATGCCTGTCTCTACTTCCTACCCTGCAAGTTTCTGAGGATAGTATGTACCTCATTTTAATCTTGGTCTCCACAGTTCCCAGCGAATGAATCAATACCTTCCTGCTTATCTGCAACACCAACCCATTCTACAGACACAGTACAGTTCTTACAGATGATCCCACCAGCTCCTCAAGACCTTCTTACCTTGTAATAGTGTTCCAAGAGAATCCTGACTACCCCCTCCACACTTTCCGCCTCTACAGGCTTCCTGGCAAACTGGAGCAGGTACTGCAAAGCATCTGCAGGGGACGTGGCCTTGCACAGGTCTATGTGGAGAGCAGCAGATTTGCTTGGTTTTGTTAGTCGGAGCTTCTTAGTAGTGATTTCCTCCTGCTGTTGCTGTAAAGAAGGTCAGGTGTGAAAACAGAGTTGGTAAGTTTAAGTTGGGTTTATTAGATGGAACTAATATTTCCCTTCTAACACATATGCTTAGCTAATAAAACTTAAGATATATAGTATCTTAAGACCAGTAAGATGGCTCAGTGGGTACAAGTGCTTGCTGCCAAGCATGACAATGACCTGAGTTCCAGCACCAGAACCCAGATAGTAGGAGAAAAAAACAAAACAAACAAACAAACAAAAAAACAAATCTTACACACACACACAAATACACATGCACACAAAATAAATGTTTTTTTAAAATGTTTACGTTTGTATAGAAGGGAAACAATCACTATAGGTTCCTTGAGTCCTGACATAATGGGCAGGCACAGAAAAAAACTGTAACATAAGTTAATTGTCAGCTGGGTGGTGGTGGAGCATGACTTTAATCCCAGCGCTAACGAAGCAGAGGCAGGCAGATCACTGTGACTTCAAGGTCAGCCTGGTCTACAAAGTGAGTCCAGGACAACCAAGGCCACACAGAGAAACCCTGACTCAACACACACACACGAAGGAAAAAAAGAAAACACGGGCTGGAGAGATGGCTAGGCAGATAAGAACACTGTCTGTGCCTCTTAAGGTTCTGAGTTCAATTCCCAGCAACCACATGGTGACTGAAAACCATTTATATTGGAACCTGATGCCTTACTTCTGGCCTGAAAGTGTACATGCAGATAAAGCACTCATACATAAAATAAATAATCTTTGAAAAGGGATAATTGTCATACTCAATAATTTTCTTTACTCTAATATATTATTTTAGCATAGGTAGCAATCACCTCCGTCAAATTTGCTCTATCAGGATAATTGTAGTCAGGAACAGTATATAAAATAAAAAAAAATTTGCCATTCAAGTCAAAAAAATTGTACAATTGTAGCCTGGTGAAGCCCTCTCATCTATAAAAGGGCCTTCCAATACCATTCCAAAGGGATATATGAGAAGCCTAAGTTATCCAGTCTTTACTGTACACACCCTCCCTCCTCATCTTCGTAATGAAAAGGAAAACACCAGGAGTACAAAGATTTCATTCTATCAATCTATGATAACTCTACAGACAAAATTTTAAAAATGAATTTCTCCAACAGCTGGGGGTACTCACCTGTGACCTAGCACTTGGGAGATAGAAGCAGGAGGTTCTAAAACACAAACTTACTTGGACTACACTGGCTCAAAACTAAGGAATCATTTTCTCCCCCAGGGGATACATAAGGAAGAGAATAATGTTATGACAATTTACCACTGTCATAACATCTTACGGAGCCAGGCCCTATCATTACTACCATTGAGGAGCACAGCCTGGTGGGGACATATATACACTGGCGACTGCAGGAGCTCTGGGTGATTGAGCTCAAACAACTGGGCACAACAGAGTAGCATGAAAGCAGCAGAAGAAACTAACCTCTTGCTGAACTTTCAATCAAGCCTTGAAGCAAAAGCAAAGGGCCACTTGGCACAGAATAAAAAGTAATAAAGAGGGGGCTGGAGAAATGGCTCAGGTTAACAGCACTGGCTGTTCTTCCAAAGGTCCTGAGTTCAATTCCCAGTAACCACATGGTGGCTCACAACCATCTATAATGAGATCTGATGCCCTCTTCTGGTGTGCAGGTGTTCATACAGGCAGAGTACTGTACACATAATAAATACATCTTTGAAAAAGAAAGCAATAAAGAATGGCACGTTTTGTGTAAAATAGACACTTACAAAGGTCCACAGATGTATGAAACACGACATGATAAAAAAGGAACGAAGGGAGAAAGAGGTGACACTATATATAGATATGAATGCTCTGAATGTCTCTAAGCTGAAAAAAAAAAAGCAAAACAAATTCTGTTAAGCTATTCTATAAATTCTGTTATAGCTTATTCTACCTATATTTACCACAAAAGAAAAAGAATGGGAATGGCTATAGAGATGGTTAGTAGTTAAAGCCCTTGCTACTAATTCAAAGGACCCACGTTCAGTCCCTAGCACCCAGGTCACGTAGCTCACAAACATGTTTAACTCTGGCTCCAGTGATCTGACATCTTTTTCTGGCCTTCACAAGCATACAAACACATGGAATACATACACAGACAAACACACAAATAAAAATACATCTTTAACGAAGAAAGAAGGTGAGGGAAGGGAGGGAGGAGGGAGGAAAGGAAAGAATACAGAGCTAGAAAGTCCCAGAGAATAAGCCACAGATGCAGGCGCTCTGAAAAGGTAGCAAAGCTTTCTGACTCTTAGCTCATCCAAAAAGTTCAGAACCAATTACATACAAAAAGGAAGAACAGAGTATCAAAGCCAATTCTCAGTCCAAGTTATTACATGGGAGCTGCTGGGAATGTAGCTCAGCTTATAAAGTCCTTGCCTAGCATGCCCAAGTCCCTAGGTTCAATCCCCAGCCCTGCATAAACCAGGAAGTGGAGGCAGGTTTAGAAGCTAAAAGTCAACTTCAGCTACCTAGGGCACCTGGACTATATGAGACCTTGTCTGTTGCAGGATATTTGATCACACGGTGAACCCTGAGATTGTGTACTGGGAAAACCTGTTTCTACTTGTGGTGTGGCTCAGGCGTAGCACACAGCTTTAAACCAAGAACTGTTTATTGCAAACAGGTGGCTGTGGTGGTGTGGCTCAGCCCTAGCACCCACCTTTAATCTAATAACTTTAGTTAGTTAGTTACACAGAACTGAATAAAGTTAACACTAGGTCAAGAGGCAGAGAAAGCAACAAGTTGACAGGAAAGTGAACCTGGAAAAAAGCAATAGTGGGAGGAAGTCTGGATGGATAGAGAAATGCACAGGAAGTAGAAAGGAGGGACATCCAGTTTGAGGCAGTTTTCCACAGCACGGGAGAAGGAGATTTTTACCTTCTGGGACATTGGCTGAGTAGGAAGGTCAGCTGGGTGCTTTCTTTGCCTCTCTGAGCTAGCAGGCTTTCACCTTAGCATCTGGCTCCTGAGTCTTTATTGGTAAAATTGAACATTTGGGATTTTGTTTAAAAACACTTGTCTTGTTTATTTGCTTTCGTTCTTTGTGCCATTGTTTCTGGTTGTGGTACTGTTCCTGAGTCCCTGTCCTGCCTGTGTCTGGTCCCCGAAGCCCTATTCCTTCCAACTCTCCACACCCTACTCCCCAACCTCCACTCCCCCTCCTACCTTCCCACTCTCCCCCCCAATACACACACCAAGACAAGAGTTTCTCTGTGTAGCTCTGGCTGTCCTGGAACTTTTTGGGTAGACCAGGTTGGCCTCAGAGATCAGTCTGCCTCTGCCTACTGAGTATTGGGATTAAAGACATATGCCATGCCCATCTCCAATCACCCTGGCTGAGACCTTGTCTTTTTTACTTATTTATTTATTTATTTTAATTACACTTTATTTACTTTGTATCCCAGCTGTAGCTCCTTCCCTCATCTTCTCCCAATCCCACTTTCCCTCCCTCATCTCTTTCCATGCCCCTCCCCAAGTACACTGGTAGGGGAAGTCCTCTGACCCTAGCTTATCAGGTCTCATCAGGACTGGCTGCATTGTCTTCCTCTGTGGCCTGGTAAGGCTGCTCCCTCCTCAGGGAGAGCTGATCAAAGAGCCTGCCACTGAGTTCATGTCAGAGACAGCTATGAGTCTCGGCATCTGCTTTGATATCTTGTTGGGTAGTCTTTCAACTACCTCTTGTTAGGCTCCTGTCCTGTTCCCTGTTTTCTCCCTCTTCTGATGTCCACCCTGTTTGCCTTTCTGAATGAAGATTGAGCATCTTACCCAGGGTCCTCCTTCTTGCTGAGCTTCTTTAGGTGTACAGATTTTAGTATGTTTATCCTATATTATATGTCTAATATCCACTTATAAGTGATACTATGTGTGTCTTTCTGTCTCTGGGATACCTCACTCAGGATGATCTTTTCTAGATCCTACCATCTGCCTGCAAATTTCATGATTTCCTTGTTTTTAATTGCTGGGTAGTATTCCATTGTGTAGATGTACCACAATTTCTGTATCCATTCCTCAGTTGATGGACATCTGGGTTGTTTCCAGGTTCTGGCTATTATGAATAAAGCTGCTACAAACATCGTTGAGCAAATGTCCTTGTTGTGTACTGAGCATATTTTGGATATATGCCTAGGAGTGTTATAGCTGGATCTTGAGGTAGCACTATTCCTAATTGTCTGAGAAAGCAACAGATTGATTTCCAAAGTGTTTGTCTAAAAAAAGAGAACCCAGATTCAATTCCCAGCACCCACAAGGTGGCTCACAATGAGTTGTAATTCCAGTTCTAGAGGATCTGATGCCCTCTTCTGGCCCCTGTGTGCACTGCACATGTGGCACACTGACATACACGCAGACAGAACGCCCATACACATAACATAAAGAACAAAGAAATTGCACTCTTGTAAGAAAAAGCTAGCATAAATAGAAAGCTAATTTACCTACAGCCTATGAACAAACATGTCAAGAAAAGAGAAAGGCCAGACTGGGAAAGACACTAGGTAACTGAAAGCTTAAAGCTTGGTTTCAGGAAAAGGAGAAAATGCTAAAGAGAATGAAAGGATACTGATTTGCCAGTGTAGTTCTCTGTGTGACGATCACAGATACACTGTTCTGGCTCTCCAGTCAGACTATATTCTCCGAAGAGGCACGGGCTCTGATATATATATAGGACTTTGTAACCAAAGACTTTCCACCACATATGGTACACAGGTATCACCCAAGTATTAAATACATACATATATATATATACACACAAACATAATTTAAATCCCCCTGTTGAATGAATGAATGAGAAGCTTAATCCTTTTCCATCAGGCATGTTGATGCACACCTTTAATCCCCATACTTGTGAGGCAGAAGGAGACTGATTCCTGCATGTTCCAAGATCAGCCTGGTCTACACAGTCAGACCCTATCTCAAAAATAAATAAATAAATAAATAAGACTCCTTTTCTTAAATGGCACCACCTATTGAACAGAATCTGCATTTTAATAAAATCCCTAAGTGAGCTGGTTCTGTAACAGCTTGGTGGTAGAGCACATGCCTAAGCATGCATGAGGTCCTAGGTTCAATCCCCACTATTCACAAAAAAATAAAAAAATTAAGTATTCCTCAAGATATATTATTTTGTATGTACCTGTATATTATAGAAGTTTGAGAAGCAGAAGGAAGATCCACCTCTTCTATGGAGATACAACGGAGCACACTGACAGTTCGTTTCGGCTGTTTATTATGTGTATGAGTGCTCTGTTTTCATGTACACCAGAAGAGGGAATAAAGATTCCATAACAGATCGGTTGTGAGCCATCACACGGTTGTTGGGAGTTGACCTCAGGACCTCGGGAAGAGCAGCCAGTGCTCTTAACCGCTGAGCCATCTCTCCAGCCCGCCCACCGTCAGTTCTGACAGGGGCTCGGCCCACCTATGTTTAAAAAACTCCGGCGGGAGGGGGGGGGGATGACGGTATTGAGGCGCTGTGACTATCGCCTGCTTTGTCTGGGCTTCGAGCTCTACGGACCCCTTTACCAGCCCCTTGCGGCTCTGCACACAGGCCAGCTTGTCTCTGAAAAGTCAGGAGAACACGCGTCAGGAGGGGTCCTGCCACCAGCTGAGTACGGAAGACTGCAAACCTGACCCGACCTGGCACAGCCGAGCTGTGAGGCATCAAAACAAGCTGATAGTGTTTAAAATCATGCAACACTTCGTTTCTCCGAGCTGGTTTGTTTTGTCTCACGTGGGCTGAGAGCGACTCACGGGTAGGGCGCTTGCTTAGCACGCTTAAGACCGTGAAGCCTATCCTCAGATCTAAAGCAAACAGACAGACAAAAAGTCAGGAGTACACAGGACGGCGGCCTCGACCGAACACGCCCCCTGAGGTGCAGCCGGGGACCCTAGACCCGAGCCGCCTGCACGCAAGCTTAGGCGCGCATCTTAGAACTGGAGGACAGCGTGGGTGCGGGCAAGCCGGCCGCGTCGGCCGCTCCCCGGCCTTTCCCGCCAGAGCTTACCTGCACCACTTTAGTGAACTCCTCGTACACCCGCTTTTTAAGGTGCGCCGCCATGTCTGTGTCGGCTTCCGTACTCGCAGCCCGAGCGCACCGACTCCGCCGCAATCCCACAAGGCCCTGGGGCTGCGGGAGAGTCCGCGGCTCCGCTGCTCAGGCATGCTGTGAGCCGATTGGCTGCCTCTGCGGCGGCGGAGGCGGAAGTTAAGAGCGCGCCCAGAAGGCGGGGCGGAGCAACAGCCGGAGGCGGGGCTTCTGGGAGGCGGGGCCAAAACCCGGAACTGTGCTCTGCACGCTCCGCCGACATCCCTATCCTCGTTCAAAGTTCCCTGCTAGAATCTTAGGGTGAGTGTGGCCTTAGTGCCAGCTCTCCCCTGAAGTTCCTTTTCCTTCGCTCCAGTAACTTAAAAGTTACCCATTTCAAAAATTAAAAAACGTTATCCATCAAGTCGGGAGTGGGGTCTTCACCTTCAATCCCAGCGCCCAGAGAGGTAGAAGTAGGAGGATCTCAGTGAGTTCGAAGCCAGCCTGGACTACAAAGCCAGTCCAGGATACCCAAGGCTACACAGAGAAAACCTGTCTCTAACCTCCGCTTCCTCCCCTCCCCCCAAAAAAGTCCCATCAATAAGAAATAAGAAGAAAACGGAGAGAGAGGAAAATCTTCCTGTTGAATCAATAAAAGGTTTAAGATAATTTTTCTGAATGGTGCTACTCTGCGCGTCTGAAGATTTTAGAATGCTGGTGATCTCCTCGTGGGCCAAGCCTCTGTCAACTCTCAGTGTGCCCCACATATCTCTAGAGAAGAGACTAATACTTCCTCTGATGGCTGTGGAACAGTAGTAAGAATCTTGAGACTAAGGATGAAGTCACAGCGAGATATTGAAAAGCAAAAGTTTTGTTTTTATGGCCGGGCCAAGCTTAAGCCCCCCTTAGTAGGAGGATGAGGTGGGGTCTAAGCTGTAGCAGAGGAATTCTTATGTAGATCCTTTGTGACTTTTGCGATCAAGCAAAGCTTAACAAAAGCAGAACTTTTGAAACTGGCGGTTAGCATAAACACATTATTACAAGTTTTTAATATCATTGTGGTCAGCTAGTTTTGGAAAACTTCGTTTTTTTTCAAGTCAAGTTGACCTGGTTCTCAGAAGGTCTTTTTCGTCTGTTGGTTTGAAAAACAGTCTGGACAATAGGAACATAAATCTCATTTTACCAAAGAAATTTAAGTACAAATATAAAGACTCTTGAAACAAGCCTGGAAGCTGAACAAGGGGGAGAATGGAGGTCCTGTTACTATTTAACCCAGATTAAAATTTAGTGAAGGCAGTGTTACTGTTAGGATTTGGGAGTCTCTGTAATAATAAGCTAAAACATATGAAATGCCATATTCAGTAGGTCTCTGGCAGGTTTGAAGGCTAGCATATTTGAGTTAAGACATCTTTGTCTGTCTTTAGTTATTTGTTCTAAACTACACCTTGCAAACATAAAATGGAATGTTATAATCTATAACTATGCCACATTCTCCACATAAGTGTTTGCGGTCCATGTCTGTCTCAAGTAGATCTAAATAGAGAAGCTTTGCTTGTTTCTCATTTCTTTCTGTTTAACTTTGAAAACATATACATGAGGCTAAATAAAGTTTAATTTTGTAATTAATCACATTGGTTCTTAGTGTGACTTCAAATATATTTCTGGACACATTAAGGGAATTTGATCATTTTTAATGACTGACTGTTAACTTGCATTTGTTGTTTGTTTGCTTGTTTGTTTGTTTGGAGAGGGTTTCTCTGTGTATCCTTAGCTGTCCTGGACTCACTTTGTAGACCAGGCTAGCCTTGAACTCACAGAGCTCCACCTGCCTCTACCGCCCCAAGTGCTGGGATTACAGTCGTGCACTACCATGCCCAGCTAACTTGCATTTCTTAATCATTAAAGACTAGGACTTTGGGTTTTTATCCCAAAGTTGGAGCCTTAAAAATCATAAACATAGTCCATAAAGAGGCCTGGAACTTTTTTGACCTTTTTATAGTATACCATTATAGAGCATAATAGTTTCCTATATGATTCAGTTTATAAAAAGTCTATAGCTTATAAAAATCTTAAGTCATATTATAGATTAGTAACATTAGTAAAAACCAAGGCTAAACATATGTTTAATGCAGTCATTTTTAACCTTTTGAGAGTGAAGGTAGAGCATAATAACCAAGTTCTAACATTGTAAACAATTGTCTGTCTCTAGAATTAATATATCCCCAATTAAACCTATCTTTGGACTCGTGTCACATAGTTTAAGATTATCTAAGCACAAGCTTTTAACTACTAACCTCAAGTTATGCATCTTAACCATATCCTGTTTTTGACCCTGGACCTTAAAATATGCCTGGGTCTGAGAAAGGGTAAACAATACTTTGTTTTCAGAGTTAGCAATACAGTGGAACAGTATAAGGCAATTTTAAAATTACATTTGAGATTTTATTATACCAAATCTGTTGGCCAGAAAGCCTAGGGGTAAACCCTGAGCACAGGTAGCTGACAGGAGAAACAGCATGCATTTATGCAACCAAGAACTAGCAAAGACATAAGTAGTTAGACATACATTTTAAATTAGCTTGTTAATATAAATAGACCTTTATAAAGTTCACCATTATATAAAGAACATTTTGAACCAGGGTTGAATCACATATACAATATGCTGCAAAAATAAAACTTTGAATTTCTGTAAAAATACATACCAATTTAAAATGAGATTTGTTGCTTTCATAGTATGAAAGAAGATAAAATAATAAACAGAGTTCATTAGGTCTAAGAGGCTTTCTAATTGTTGCTCTATACCATGTGATCATCTTAAGACGGTGGAGGCACATGGCAGGATGTAAGCCATGTGGTCGACATGGCTGCTCTTTAAAAACATTCTATAGACCTATATCTTTAAATGAGAGTTGCATCCAAGTTACATGCATATATATACACACACATGAGTTTAATTATAGTTGCAAACACACATGCAGACATACATATATATGTCTTAAAGAAGAGTTGGACTTAGATTTTAAATACCATGCCCAATAAGCAAATTATAAATCCTTAGATAAGAGTTCACACACACACACACACACACACACACACACACACACACATGCTTTGGGAGCTGAGAATAGAGTGTAGATATCTGGGACTCATTTGTCTGTGGTTGTGAGAATTTAGAAGTTCGCTATACCAGTTTTTGGCCCTTGAATGTGGCTGTGTTTTGTAATGGAGAGTCCATCGAAGAAAGGGAGGGGAAAGCGTGTGCAGGCCAGCTGCAGGGGGGAGGGGAGAGGTGAGCGGCCGGTAAGTCCGTGTGGAGAGGCTGAGCGTCGGAGAAGCGGACTCCAAGTAGAATTTGGAACCAGAGAAGTGGTCCACACATAGCTCAGGAGTAGTCTTGAGAAAGCTGCGTGCTTTGGAGCGGCCATTGGGGGTAGCAGGCGTGCATTATAATGTGTGTTTCCCTCCAGCTGTGATCCGCTGCAAACAGTATGGTGGAGGGACCAGACGGGAGTGAAAGAGGGTGTAGAGCGTGGAAAAAGGAATAAAGAGGTTTTCGTGTTCCTCTGATCACTTGGGCAGTGCCGTGAGGCAGCTTGAAAGCACCCTGGTGGGTAGCTTGGAGGTCTGAATGGGGAGACCGTTCTCATGGCTGAAGAGAGAAGTGGATCAGTCACAGGCCTGACCTCAAGGCGCCCAAAGGGCACAGGGGGACTAGAAACGAGTGGACACAAGCTGGCCAAACAGGTCATCATGCACTCATCAGGAACCTCATCGGGAACCGAGGGCAGGCACCAGAGCAGCACAGTTTCACCTCGTACTAGGATTTTCAACAGGCAAGAAAGAGGAAACCGTGCTGGTAGAAGAGGGACTCCCGCCCAGGGAAAGTCCAAACTAAAGTCAAAGGTCGGCGAAAACAGCCAGCCTTGTCGCTTATGCCCACCAGTGTTGAATGCCATCAGTGGACCAGAAAGCAAATTTGTTGCCGGTGGGCATAAGACAACCGGAGGGCCCACCAAGTTTCTCAGCACCAATGTTATGATAATGATGAACATGACACCACGCAACATACTTGGTATAAAGGAGGTTTATTGTGGGAAAAGGGGAGGGGGAGAGGAGGGCACTTATGACAGAGGGATAGAGAGAGAGAAGAGAAAAGGAGACAGAATAAGAGAAAGAAAGAAAGCACAGGGTGGCGGGTGGTTCCTGTTTATCTGGCACACACCTAGACATGGCAGATGATGACATCAGAGGTTGCTAGGACCCTGAAACGAGGCAGTGGGCCCTCCTGGACGCTAACAACGACTGCCTCATTAAAGAGATGGCGGTCCTGACTGAGCTGTAAGCACTGGAAGGATTACACACCCAGAGAATGTGAGTGTCGCAAGGTGAGTCAGTAGGGATTAGGAGCCCCTGAGAGAGTAGCTGGGAGATGCTGAGACCACAGCAGTGGCTCTCAGAGACGGAAAACTGGCATCTGAAAGGGAAGGAGAGCACTGCTTCGGGCAAACTAGGACCAGCTGGTGGTGGGTAGCATATCTCATCCCTGTGGGTTGACCAGATCCAACAGGGCAGGGACAGGGCAGTCTAGGGTCGGGAAGCTGTGGGGCAACCAGGGGAAGAAGGTGGAAGTCAGGAGAGATGGAGGCCAGGGAGAGGGTTGTCACAAAGTGGCTGAAGATACCTTGGCCAAGTAAAGGCACCAGGCAGATGGGCATGACCAAAAGAGAATGTGAGAAGAACCATCCTGTAAGAATGCAGTGGATTGACAGGGTCTTAGTTGGAAAGGAGAGGGTTCCATTCAACCCCATGACAGAAATTGGTGATGGGACCATGGGACCCAAGTGAGTGGTTAAAACAGAGAAAGCCCCTATGTCCACCAGGAAGATGATGGACTTACCTGCACAGGGAGTGTTCACCTGAGCTCGACAAGGGTGACAGGAGTCTCCAAGTCTGAGCACCATCAGTCCTCTGCCAGGCCAAGGAGCTCCAAGGCTGTGAGGCTCTGATGTGCCTGTGCTGGTGTGGCTGGGCCTTCATGGCAAGGGGCAGAGAACAAGCCTACACGGGGCCATTCTCACTTCCCGGGGTCAAGCTGTGAGCAGGCAGGGCATGGCTTGCTGGGCTGCCGAGGGCTGGGACAGCCCAGGACTTTCCTGGCTGCATTTGAAGCAAGCCTCTGTCAGAGCTGACTTGGGCTGGACCGTGGTGGGATGGATGGTTCCATGCTCTGCTTCCCCCTTCAGGGCATCCAGGTGCCCCTGCACACCAGGCTGGGAAGGATAGAGCAGAGCCAGAATGGATAAGTTCAAAGAATCCCGGTCTGTATGGGAGTGCCAGGGCAGAGGAAGGGAGGAGAAAGCAGCCTCCTAGGTCTTCAGTGTTACAGCTCTTGGGGTTCATGTCTTTGCTTCAGAGTGTCCAGTTACTGGGGTGTGCAGGCAGCAGACTGGAAGGAACCAAGCCTAGCCAGACAGGCAGGTCCTCCCAGGATCCCAGTCAGGTGGTGAATGCTGGGAAGAGAGAAAGCCTTCTCTTGAAACAGCTCTTCAAGTGTCAACAGCCTTTCAGCTCAAAGCTCTCCTGGTAACGCAGCAACTCTTAGACAATATTCCGTGAAACAGCTTGTGCATTTTCCTCTGGGTGAACAAGGATATATGAACCTTGGGGAGAGGAAAGGGATTTTCAGGGTGGGTGCATATCATTGGCTGTGGCTGAGATTGTGGTGCTCCTTAATTTACATGGAGAGGAATTCCAGGTGCTAGGCTGCGTGTCTACTGTAGGAACCAGGATCCAGGAGGGAATGAGAGCAACAGAGTGACCAACCCTGGAGGGACACAGACTCCAGAAATGGATGGTGTGGTGGCTTAGAGACAGACAGAAAGAAACTGTTGCGGGCAGCAGCTTGGAGGAGACTGCTTGCTGTGTCTGCTCTTGAGGAAGATTGGTATAGCCCTAAAAGAAGCCATTGACCCTAAACGGCCAGGAGAAGTAAAAGGGTCTGCATCTCCCCTCCCCACTAACCTCCCTCCTACTTAGGGTTGGGGTATTGGAAGGGAGGTAGAGACCTAAACACCCCAAATAAAGTAGTTTAAAAATGAAAGCTACAAAGCATAATTCAGAATTATGCTGTACTCTTAATTCAGAGTATGGGTCTTTAACTAGTAACTGACACTTGACAACATCAATGCCTCCAGTCCTATTTTGTTGCTCCATAACTGAAGCCTCATCTTTCCACCATGTTGGCTGCTATGGGTCCAGGAATAGCCCCTCACTGACCACAGATTCAACTCAACAGAGCTTTATTGAACACTAAACAGAAACTGATCAGTCAGGGCTTGGGAGCCAGACTATGAGGTTGGTCTGCTCCTAAGGCAGGTTTTCTTTTATACAAAACAACAAACAAACAAACAAACAAACAAATGAAACCAGGTAACAAAACTGTAACCAGGTGTAGGAAAGAAACTGCAACTAGGTAACAACCAGGTAACAAAAATGCAACCAAGTATCCAGATGTAGGACGCAACATTACATCATTTTGACGAGCTAGACTGACCTTTAACTTGATTGGTTCTGCGACAGGGGGACTCCATGGAGTGTCCAGGTAACAAAGTATACAAAGTTTGAGAAATGAAACCATAGAGACATAATCAAAATGGAGACTTGGAGGCAAATGGCTTTTGATGTGCTAAAGGCTATAGCAGGTGTTAACAGAGGAGCCATAGTTATGCTAAGAACTAAAGTAGGTCTGAACAGAGGGCCTGTAGAATTTAAGCAGGTTACAACATTAGCCATTGTAGTTGAGGGCCCGGCTCTAAGGTAGCCAACATCAAATCTCTATAATCTTTTGGAAATATGTGATTTTGTGTGGCTCAGTTATTAATATCTGTCTTATATGAAGCCATAGGACATTACTGCTTTAATCTCTTTAAGTCTAGCAACTCTATGGGGTGCCATCCAAAGTTCTCAAGCCCCTGTGGATTGCTCCCATTGAAAACTAATTCTCTTATTGTATCTGGGAAAATCGTTGCAGGTCTGGACTGCCATTTCACAATCTTCATCTAACGTAGCTCTATAGGCTTTAGATTGGATACAACTAAAGATTCTTTTATTTGATTGACAGGATTAATTTTTGTTCTATTGAATGTAACTTATGATTTTTTTCAACCCTCTCATCTAAATCTTCTCTATTATGATATTTCTTAAAGAGGATAAATAAAATTGTAATCATTTATTATAATTATAAAAATATAATTATTTCTATGCCAATATTTGTAACAAAACTATATAGGATCAAAGTGCCCTCTGCCATTGCAGTCTCCATTTTTTAACATAGAAAATACTTTATTTTTAATCTCTCTAACTCCTTTCCTTGGAGACATCACTTTAATATTTAAACTTAATATTTGTTTCTCTTTCACTGTTTTCAAACTTAATACATTCAGAGGATTGGGACGGCAGTTTCTCAGTCACACCTGGGCTCTGGGAAGGTGTTCCTTCTGGGCCTCATCTTAGCTTGTGTTGCTGGCAGCTGGCTGCGCCCCTCTGGTTGGTCCAGCAGGCTACCCTACTGGCTCTGTTCTCTGCTGGCTCTTTCTGCAGCCACTGTGGGTCAGCCCATGAGAATCCTCTCCACCCTCCGAGCTTCTACACGGCTGTAGGCTTTCACCCACAGACACCTGCCGGCAGCTGCCCAGCCCACCCCGGCTCTAGGAAGGTGTTTGTCAGCAGTGGCATCAGGCTCCTGGTTATGGTACCGCACGATCACGTGAGCGTCTTCTCAGGGAAGGTGCGGCTGAAAGCAGAAAGCTGCGGCACTCTGGTGAGGTAATGCATGGTTCTGCTGAGCTGCCTTCATAGAGAAAGTAACTCTATGGGCTGCCATCCAAACAACTTCAGTCAGGGAATCAACTTTACCCTTACCTTCATGCGCAAGAGCAAGAAGCATAGAATGAGCTCAAACGTGTCCCACAAAGAAAGGGCAATTTCTAGACTGAAGTAAGACTTATAACTCTGAAAGTAGGGCTAGAATGGTGGAACAGCTAGAAGATAGTGGAGCAGTTTCAATATGAGGAAATAACCTGATTATACACTGAAAGTCAGTATACAAATTGAAAGATTTGCCTTTAAGCCTCTCAAAAACAGTAACTATTGTTCTGGAAAATCATTTAGAATTTTTAAGTAATAAAACATCCCAATGTAGCACACTGCTATAGAGCCTGACAGCACAGCAGAGTAGCAGCAAATCCCATAGGCCCCATAGTTTCTTTTTATGGTTTTCAGAAGGGCTTGGGGAATGGCTTATGGCCAAGCACTGCGGGTGAAGCTACTAAGAACTATAATAGTAGCCAGGCTCAGTGGCTTACCACAGTTATCCCAACACTCAGAGAGGCTGAGGCAAGTGGATCTCTGTGAGTTAGAGGCTAGCCTGGCCTACAAAGGGAGTCCAGGATAGCCAAGGCTACCCAGAGAAACCCTGTCTCAAAAACAAACAAACAAAAAAAAAAACCAAACCTATGATAGTTTGTTGTCTCCCTCTCCAAGTCAAGTTCATTTCCAAAAGTTAACTTCTTTCCTGATCTATCACCATCCTCTCTTGAGCTGTCTTTCTTAGGCTTCTCAATCATGGGGTAAACATTCTTAGACCCTGAAGAGACAATAACTAAGTAGTTCCCTCATGAGTCCAGGAAGCTGAGGGCTCTGGAGCAAGTAGGAGCTCTGTTTCATCTGCTAATGCTTGCACACTCTAAATAGCAAACACTGTAAGGGCCCTGTCCTTTCCTCCTTTCTCTGTAAAGCAGTTCTTAATATCTGTTTCTTATATCTTACCCCCATGTTTCTACATCTAAAACTCCCTGGCCTGGAGACCAGGAGCCAACAGCACAGAATTGGAGAAAAACAGTCAGCTGACTAGTGCTAACCTTAATGCCTTCTTTCTTAGGAGTATGCTTGATAACATCAGTAAAGAACCACCTATCTCTAGATTGACCTTATCTCCTCCTGAGGGATACACAGGAGATTCAGCTCCAATTACACAGCCTTCCTAACCAGGACTCCTAGTCCGAGGCATCTGCAGCGCCCCAGGTGAGAATCCTATCTATGTCAAAAGCTTACCTTCCTCAGGCCCCTGTTCAGGCTCCAAAATGTCAAAGGCCGGTCTTGACATCCAGGGTAAACTGAGGTGGGACGTAGAGTCAGCAGCAGGGTCAGTACTGTGTAACTGGTGAGAGGCTCTGAACTCTTCGGGGTCCTGAATTCTTTTAACTCTTCAGGGGCCATTGAGAAAGAAAACGGAAAAGAAGAATCACATACTCACACATGTACACACACTTGATGGATGGAGGAAATCAGGCCCCAATCACCTTTTATTTTTCTCTTATTCTTTTTATACCCTCTAAAGCAAAGTTCTCTATGTAAGAAGAAAAACTGCCTGACAGTCATAAAAGCAATTATTACAAAAACAGGTAAATTTGTTACACAAGAGGGAATTACAGCAGGATTATTGATAACATGTTTTTTCACTAGAACTCATACCTAGCTAAACATTCTTTATCTATTTCTTCATTCCACAAGTTCACTGTAAGTTAAAAGCAATGGTTTTTCATGTACTAGATTAACAAGGTTTAAGGTTAACAAAGTTTGAGGAGTTACAACAGGATTTACTATTCACATGTTTTTCCGTTATTGTATCTAACTAAACATTATTTAGCTGTCTTTCATTCCATAAGTTCATTGAACGTTCAAAGCAATTGTTTTTTTATGCCACAGGTTAACAAGGTATAAGTAGAGCAGCCTAGGGTAGCAAGTTTCTTTCCTGTGCTGGCTGGTTACAATCTGCGTTTACCAAGAAGTCTTGCATAGCCAAATTAGCTTTCATCCATTCTCTGTTCTTATACTCAAAATAGAATTTCTCATTTATTGTTTATGGTTTTTCTTATCGTGGTGCGTATGAAAATCTGTGATCTTATCCCTGAACCTAACCTAGAGTAAATGTTTTCTTTGATCATAAATCTGCCTGTAGCCTATTTTTCTCCCTAGTGCAATTTATATGCTTATAATGCATGAAAACTCAATGGATTCCTTTTCTAACCTGTGCAGCCTTTGCTATTCTACTTTTGATTCTAACTTTAAACTTTCTATCAATTATCTTAACTTTTAACTTATTTAAAGTACTTGAATCAAATCAGGAATTGTATAAAATCATTATCAGGAATTATAAAATCATCAATTCATCTAGACAGCATTATTTCATGAAAGTACATCTTAATGTTGATCTGGAGGAAATTTGCCCAACAGAGTGGGCTAATACTCGGGAAGCAATCACATCAGACTATAGGCAGTGAGGGTCTCCCCTCACCCAATCACACCATGCCACATATACGAGGAATAAAGAAATGACAGAAGAAGGGGAGGAGAAAGGCAGGTAAGAAGGGGGTGGTTGGGAGTTGGAGGTTGACAGGAAGGCAGAGGAGCCAGAGTTTCTGGAAGCTCAGTCAACAGATCTCAGGTTCAGGGTCCTGGAGGCAAGTGTGACAGTCCTTGCTCGGAGGACCTGAGCCATGGAGCACTGGCTGCAGAGGGAAGGACAAGAGTGCAGTTCCCAAAAAGCCTGGACAGAAAGGCGCTCAGCCCATTGCCCAGTGCAGTGGAAATTTTTTTTTCCAGATGGCAAAGGATATTGAAATCGAAAGTGCCCCCTGGGGGCCAGCATGGCTGTCTAAATCATATTGGGCCTAGGCCCTAGATAAGTAAAAAACCAAGCACTTTCGCTTTATAGTCTGGGAAAGCTCCAATGTAGATAAATTTTGGTCAGACAGCCAGGGGTATCTGAGGGTCGGGTTTAGTCTTGGCGTTGGCAATCCTTAAAGGCTAAGCTGTAGACCAAAGACCAAGGTGAGGCATCTGTCTTGAAGGGCTGGGGTGGACAGTGAGAGGGAGTGGCCTCAGATGGGACGTCTCTTGATCCATTGAGGAACCCCAGCAACAGAAGAAACAGAAGAGCTCATCCTGACACAGCAGTGACTCAGAATGGGGGCTAGAAAGCAGGCACCTTACCCCTGATTGAAAGATGATCGCATCAAATCCGAAGCAGCGAGAGGAGCAATCCCCGAGTGTGCAGGGGCGCAACTCCTCCTCGGTTTCTGCACCAGATGAGACACTCGGAGGCAATGCTACGTGACCAGATCAGACTAAATTGGCAAAACTCACAGGAATTGGCAAGCTCAGGTTTATTGTGCAGCTCTTAGCGAGGTTCACTAGTCCCAGAGCACAGAACCAGAGAGGTTGCCACAGGACCCAAGCTGGATGGTTCTTAGAGTCCTAGGAAAGGGTGACATGTCAGGCAAGACCTGGCTTTTTACCACACAAGTCCCTGTTTTGAGTGCCTGGGGCTTGTTTAGAAGGGCACCACCTGGAGCTTAGTTTTGGCGCCGGTCAAATAATGTGGGCTTTACAATGTGGGCAGTGCTGTAGTGAGTGGAAGCTTGAATCCCAGCCGAGCAATAACCGGGCATCGCTGCTGGAACAGCAGGACCGAATACTTTCCTAGCTGTTTACCATCAGTTTTCCTGTCAGTTCGACCAGGATCTTATCCTCCAGGGCCAAACGGACGACTGGCCTCTGTAGTGCTACAAAACCAATGAGGATTAGATTGGCTAACAGCAAAGAGAGGTGGCCTTTGTTTTCTTCCTCAGGGAGTGCTGCTTCTGTGCCAGCCAGTCAGGTACAATAAAAGACAAGTTCTGACAATCCAGACTCATTTACAGAAATGTAGGAAACAGCTAGTGGGTCACTGACAGTCTAACATAGACTTAGATACTTACCCCCTTCTCCTGTTCTTAATCCTACAGTTGCACCCTGCCCTATAAACTTCTTATCTAGATTTCCTCAACAACAAAGTCAAAAGATTCTTCACCAGACTTATAATCAGTTGCTACTACAAGGTTATTGACCCCTAGCTAACTGAGCCAGGGCCTTCAACACCTAACTACACCCTGACTGTGAAGCTCAAGCTTGCTTCAAAGACTTCAAGCCGCATTCAGCAGGAAGTAGTCGAAAGATAACGTAGCCCCCTTCTTCTGACCCCTGATTGTTTATCAACAGTAAACAAAAATGTGGGGAATATTACCTATTCACACTAACTCAAGCAGCTGGGAAGGATTTCCCTGCTCTGGACTGGTCCTCCCTTTGTAAACTTCTTATGCTTTGTAAACTTTGAAAGCCCTGAAGGCATGCAAGTAGCCACTAGCCCCCACCACCCCAGACACACACACACACACACACACACACACACACACACACCTGAGGCACTCTAGTGGCCAAGCCCTGCCCCAGACTTCCCTAAGGTCACTACTGGCTGTTTCCCAGCCCTGGGATGGAAAAGTCGCCAGGATTCACCCTACAGGGAAAAAAAAAACCCATTAATCCCTGACTTTGCCCCCAAATCAGGCCACATAATTCCTCCAATCCCAGGCCACCTTGGAAAGCTCCAACCCCAGGAAACCCTATATAAACTCCGTGTTTTACCCAGTTCTCTGCTGCTTCTCTCCTGAGCAGAGGCAGCCACACTCCTGGTTTTTTTCTCCCAATAAATCTCTTGTGTGAGTTTTGTTGTGCAGTGTGACTTTATTGTACTCTGCGGCTCCTGATTGCCAGGAGACCATTCTCATCTGAGCTGTAATGCTTACAGTCCTGCAGATAGGAAACAGTCTGTATCCCTTTCAAAATAAATGAGTATGTGAGTAAATAAAACACTGGCTTCAACAACACATAAGACAATTGGAATGAACTGAGATTAACATGTCCTCTGCAAAGATGACACATGCAAATGTATGAAGCATTCCATGTTTTAAAAGCAGCACCTAAGCAAAAAGTTGTAAAGGTTTTGGCTTCTCGAACTGGTGGAAAACACTAGGTGAGATCCTTGTGGGGGTGTGTCCGTGTCCGTGGGGTAGAAGCCAGAGGTCTTCTTGAGTGTCTTCCTCAATCACTTCTACCTTCCTTCTTGAGACAGTGTCTCCCACTAACCTCTGAACTTGGCCCTGATTTGGCTAGACTGACCATGAGTCCCAGTGGTTGCATTAGAGGTGTGCTTTGATAACCCAGTACTCCTGGGTGCTGGGTGTGAGTTCAGGCCCTAATGCTTACCCCCAGGTCCTTAGAAAGGAGACCCAAAGTAGTTTTCTGGCCTCCACATACATGTACATACACACATTAAAAACGGGTAGACGAGAGTAAGGAAATGGCTCAGTCAGGAATGTACCTGCTGCACATAGTAACCTCAGCGCCCATGTGAAAGCTAGGTAGAGGTGTGGATCAGTTTCCTCAGCATAAGGAAACTGAGAGCTTATTGGGCAGTCAGCCTAGTCAGATTAAAGCTCCAAGTCTAGTGAGAGTACCTGTCTCAACACCAACTAGAGAATGATAAAGACACCACACATTGACCTTACACACACACACACAACCTTTGTAAAAAGCCACGCTGAATGAACACTATAGGAGGATTGTCATTTACATACCAAGGCTATAAAGTAACCTTAATCACCAGAGATTGGCAGTTGGAACTGCCGTGAACCCAAGAAAAAGGTGAAGTAACCCTTCTCTTCCACTAGCGTCTGTTTCTGCCCCCACATATCTGGGAGGGAGCTTGCCACCCTAGTCCACATCTTCATTCTCTTGTCTTTCCATCACAAACATGGGAGACTGTCATATCACTCTGAAATAACTCCAAGAATGGAGGGATGTACTAGTTTTATTACCCAGTTATATAAAGTAAATCTGCTCCTAGCCTCTCAGCGTATTTGTAAACATCCTCAAACAAAGCTGTCAGTACCATTTGCTTAGAAATGCCAGAATGCCTCCCAACAGTTTGTCACAGTTAGCAGAGCTAACTAATTTGCAGTGAAATAAAATCTGCTACCAAAGAGTGCTTATGGGATGGGGAGGTAGCTGGTAGTAGAATGTGTGTCTGTCATGTATGAAGCACGGGGTTCCCTGCACAGCATCCCCAAAGGAATCAGGTGTGGTGGTGCATTCCTGTAATACCAGCATTTGAGAGGAGGAAGCCAGAGAACACGGAGTTCAAGGCCATCATCGGCTACATAGCAAGTTTGAGGCCAGCCTATAAACTACACGAAACTTTGTTTTTTAAAAAAGAGTCCTCTGCAAAATGATGCCCTGTCAGGAGCTAAGCATTGGCCTTTGCTATGGACAGGTTAGACATATATCAGTGACGAGATTAGCTTTGATGAGAAGTCCATACTGTAGAGTCCCTCCCCAGCCTCCAACCCTGCCTTTGTGGCATTTTGCTCATTCATCACTCAATTAAGCAAGTATGCAAGGAGCTGGTCAAAAGGACTGACACCCATAGATTGGACCATTGTGCCCATTTAATGATTTAGAACCCCTTCTAGAACAGATGCCCTCTGGTGGACATGCACAGGAGGCAATATTTTCACCCAGGGCTATTTGTCACCAGTCTCTTTTCTCTTGACTTGCGACTTATGTGACTCAGATGTTGCTTGTCCACCACAGATTCATGTGTTGGAACACTTGGTCCCTAAAACACCTAGTGAGCTGTTTTGAGGTCTAGAACCTTTAGGAAGCCTGATCAGAGGAAATGGAGCCCTGGGGAGCCAGGTTGAATGGCCTGACTCTACCCCAATCTGTTTCCTGGCTGCTGGAATCTACTTCTCTATCCCAAAAGCACTCTCTCAGCCATAGCCTCCCACTGAGCTCACTGCCATCGTGGACTAAATCTTTCCATTCTCCAAACCCAGCTAAAACAACCCCCTCTTCCCTTAAATTGCTTCTTGCCAAGTGTCTGGTTACAGTGATGTGAAAAGTAACCAATCCTGGCCAACCAGGAACAGGACTGGGTCTGCTGTGTCTTAGGACCAGAAAGGGCAGAGAAGAGAAAGTGTTGGAAGACAGGGAAGGATGGAGAAAATGAGAACTGAAAAGATGGGTGCCCTACGGCAGCAGTGTACATCCGAAAACTTGGTGTAATGTATTGAACTGGGATGTATGTCGCCAGGAGGGCAGACTTCAGAGGTTTTACCCTCTGCATTTTTTCCTTTCAGTATGGCAGCCATGTTAAGCACTATCTTAAGTCTTCATCTTCAGCTCTGCCATTTTTCTGAATTAGTCCAGGCAGATATGCAAAGCCTTACACATTAATGAAGCATACTATCTTGATCATTGGGTCTTGTTTGTTTGTTTGTTGTCTTTTTGAAGGTGTTTGTTTGTTTTGGTTTTTTAAGACAAGGTTTCTTTGTGCAACAGCTTTGGATGTCCTGGAACTCACTTTGTAGACCAGGCTAGCCTTGAACACACATAGGTACACCTGCCCCTGCCTCCTGAATGCTGGGATTAAAGGCAGGCACCACCATTGCCCAGCTATTTTGAACATTGTTAATATTTTTACTGTTTTTCTTTTTCTGTTAAGAAAAAGGGAGAAGGCAGCGTTTTGAATTAAATGAGTATTTATTCCTCCAAGAATTTGAAATCATCTAAAAGGATAATTACAACCTGTATAATATTGCAGTATATAGGCATAACATAGTAACTCATTTCCAAGTTTATTTTAATGTGACTTAATTTGATCCTCTGTACTACTTTCCTGATGCTCCCATAGTGAGTGACCAACAGTTTGGTGGCTTAAAACCATGTAATTATATTCTTTCATAGTTGTGTGTATGTTCCCCAGTACTCGTGTGGGGATCAGAGGATGGGTCTTCGGGTTTGAACTAAGGTCATTAGGTGTGGCAGTAAGCGCTTGTACCCACTGGACAATTTTGCGGACCCTACCTTTGTCATGTGTCATAGAACGTCACAATGAAAATGCTGATTAAACTTTGTCCCAACAAGGATTTTTAAGGACAATCTGTTTCTTGCCTCATCCCATTTCTGGTGGCTGCTTCAGCATTCCCAGGTTTGTGACCTTTCACTCACCACACACATAAGAACTTAGGACAGGGAGAGAAAAAAAAAAACTCACTTCCCTCAATGTGTCTTTTATTTATTTTTTTAAGATTTATTTTATTTTTATTTGTGCTTATGTCTGTGCGAGTGTATGTCACATGTGTTAGGGCATCCTCAGAGGACAGAAGACAGCTAAACTTGTAGGCATTTGGGAGCTGCCTAACATGGGAACTGAACTAAGGTCCTTTGCCAGAGCAGTGTGATCCCTTAACTGCGGAGCTATCTCTCCAGCCCTCTGTGTCTCTTTTATGAATATGCTGTCTTTTGATTGAGGATCTATCTACATCATCCAGGATGATTTGAATTATAAGATATTTACTTTAATTACTTCCACCATTTTTCCAAATATGATAACATTTACAGGTTCCAGAATTTAAATTAAGAGGTGAGCATGTCATTTAGAGGACTACTATTCACCATACTGCACTCTCACAATGTTCTGAATCCATTTTTGTTGTTGTTGTTGTTGTTATTTAAACTTACTGTTTTTTGTTCTTATATATCTGAGTATTCTGCCTACCTGTATGTCCGTGCACCGTGTGTGTACCTGGTGTCCACAGAGGCCAGAAGAGGGCTTCAGATCCTCTGGAACTGGAGTTACAGATGGTCGTTTGCTGCCCTATAGCATCTGGGACCCAAACAGGCCCCCTGGGAGCACAGCAAGTACTCTAATGTGCTGAGGCATTTCCCTGGCCCCAGGAAATTTTTATTGAGGATGATTGGAGAAAAATAGGAAATTAAGGAAAAGTGAAGGAGAGCCCTAAGATTCAATAAAAAGGGAAGTAAATCTCTCAGCACCGAAGAGAGGGGGCCTGAGCTGGTTGCCAAGGTAGGCTGGTCAGTTGAAAGACCCGACATTCCATGCATGTCCTCCTGGTCCAATCACAGTGTTGGTATGTTCCCTCTGCCCATCTCTGACTCTGGCTTTGTTAGTTGATGGCTGTGACTGTCTTCTCCCTGGCATACGTGTGACTGACTGGATTGCCACCTCAAACCTCGCAGCTACCTCCAATGCTGTTACTTACAGTAAGCACACGCTATTCACAGACACCAGAAAGTAGCTCTGGTTTTCCTTTGTTTTCTAAATTAACTTTTTGCCTAGGGGATGGTCTAGTGTAGCAGCTCTCAACCTGATCAGCAGGCCTCAATCTCTGAAAATAGTTATGTTGTGATTCATAATGGTAGCAAAAACGCAGTGATGATGTAGCAACAAAAATAATTCTATGGTTGGGGTCAGCATAACCTGAGGAATTGTCCTAAAGGATTGCAGCAACAGGAAGGTTGAGAAGCACCGGTCTAGTGTCGCCTCTCTGAAATGGGTAGAGGCCTTCTTAGGAGCTGTTAGAATTAGCTGCAGTAAAAGCAAAACTATGTAAAAGGGCAGTGGTGCCTAGCATGTTTTCCCAGATTTGGGGATGCGGGGGTGCCTCATGGAAGCTAGGCGGCCTACCCACCAACACTGGCTTTGGTTCTCAGAGCCTGAATGTCTGTCTCTGCTAAGGTCCACTTAGCTCTCCCACACCCAGCTGGGAGCTTCTTTGTCTCTCACTCTTAGGGATCCTGGCCTTGCTGTTTTAACTCTAATGTCCATTCTGACCATGACTTTTGTGAGTCACTTGTAGTTTTCACCCTGACCCCTTTCCCTTACTACCTCCAGGAGGCCAGCTACTGTATCAATAGCACCTCACTTCAGCAAGGACTCCAAAGAGGGCTGGAGAGGTGGCTCAGAGATGGCTGACCTCTTCCAAAGGTCCTGAGTTCAATTCCTAGCAACCACATGGTAGCTCACCAACCATCTGTAATGAGATTTGTGCCCTTTGTAGAGTGCTGGCCCACATGCAGACAGAACACTGTATACATAATAAATAAATAAATCTTAAAAAAGAAAAAGAACTCCAAACATAGGGTATTTGGTATTTGAATTTGTCCCACACCTCAGTGATGCTTGGGGGTTTTGTTGTCATTGTGTGTTGTTTTATTTATTTTGTGTGTGTGAGTGTATGTGCATGGAGGCCAGAAGGGGGTGTCAGATCCCCAGGAACTGAAGTTACGGACAGTTGTGAGCCACCCAGGGTGGGTGCTGGGAACTGAACCTGAGTCCTCTGGAAGAGCAAAGTGCTCCTAACTGCTGAGCCGTCTCTCCAGCCCTGGGTTCTGTTTTTATAAATGGTTTTTCCTCACTGTTTGGATATCTCCTGTTGATATTACTTCAAGTCCACTGTTGAGGAAGAAAAGGATTTGAAGTGTTTCATCTGCTGTTAATCTCACTTAGAGTGTTTTTCAAGTTTTGTTTTGGTTTTACTTTTTTTTTGTGAGATGAGATCTTATCGCATTTCCCTTGAACTCAGAATTCTCCTGCCCCTTTCTTTAAAAAGAGGTACAAAACAGCCAGCTCAGTAATTTTTTTTTAATAGCCCTGTAACTGCAAGGACAAATCTTTGCTATATTTCACTGTTCTGTCTATACTTTTTTTAAAATATTGTTTCATATATTTTGTCCAAGTTTTTCATTGTTTTAAGTCAAGGGGTAAATCTGGTTCCTGCTGCCTAAGGGAGATGGGGGAGTCAGAGAAAGATACGTAGTTAAGAGCGCTGAGCGTGGCTGTGTGTGCCTGGACCCCGGCATTGGGGGCTGAGACAGGTGGATCCTAGGAGCTCACTACCAGGATCCTAGCTCAAACGGGAAGTTTCCAGTTCAGTGAGAGACCCCAGTTTGTCTGAGACGTGTACCCCAGAGTCTCGGGCATTTGAACACTTGAACTCTGTGGGCAGGGCTATTGGGGACACTTAGGTGGTGCAGCTCTGATGGAGGAACTATGTCACTAGAGATGGGCTCTGACATTTAAATCCCCCTGCCATTTTCAGTTCACTTTCTTTGCTTTGCACTTAAGGTTCAAGATGTGAGCCCTCGGCCACCGTCATGTCCTTGCCATTATAGACTCCAAACTTCTGGAAGCAGAAGCCAAACTAAACCACCTGCACCCTCACGGGCACACACTGTACTCACATGTGCACACACCACACACACACACACACACACACACACACACACACACACGCAAAGTCCCCAGAGATACTGAAAGGGTTAGGCTAACTTTGTAACCTATATGTCCTCTAAAGCCTATAGTTTTAGGTCCAGGTTAAGCTAAAGCCTCTTAGTACCTTTCCAGAGAGTGAAAAAATGTGACCCTATCTGTGAGGACAGATATAAAAAAAGGGCAAGCAAGCAATGACCTTCACTCAGCAAAAAGGACCAGACCCTTGTCCTTGAGATAGCGTTTCTTAGCAACAAACCTAGACTTCTTCTGAGTAGCTTTTGACCTCCAGCCAAGAGCCCGCAGCCCTAATCTTCAAGGATGAGCTAACCACCCCCACCTTCAATTGCAGCTGCATCCACACTTGGCAGGACTGGCCAAGCTTGAGCACCTAAGACTAACCAATTATCTTACTTTATAGCTTCCTCATCCAATCCTAAATTGCCAAAACTAAAACTTCAAATCTCCCGCAATTTTTCTTTTAAAAACCTAAAGGCCTTTGTCTCCCGGTGCCACTCTTTGCTGACCAGCAGGGGTGACCCCGTTGTACAATGGTTAATAAACCTCTTGCTTTTGCAACGAGTCTTGGTCTGGGGGAGTTTCTGGGAAGGGCGTGATTGAACTCCTGAGCTATGAGACCCTAGAGTTACTTTGACATGCTGCTCTTTGTGCTGATTCATCCAAGTTCTTTTCTTTTGTTACTCTTGGTTTGTTTCTGATTTTCATAAACTTTCTCCAGATAATTTTTTTTTTTTTAAGATCAAGGTGGGTGACCTGGAACTCATTACATAGCACAAACTGGCCTCAAACTCAAAATTCTTCTGCCTCCATGCTTCTTCAGTGCTGGAGAAGGCATATGATACCAGACTGGCTCGGGAGTATTTATTTTCTTAAGGATAAGGCACTAAACACGTGGTTGAGGGCTGGTGGGATGCCCACCTGGGAAGAGTGCCTCCAGTCATGGCTAATGACCTGAGCTGGATCTCTGGTACCACATAGTGAAAGGAGTGAGCAGACTCCTGCACGCTGTCCTCTGACCTTCACACACCCATGCCATGGGTGTGCGTGCACACACGAATAAAACATGGAATCAATAAAAACACCCGATTGGGACTTTTGAGTAAGTATGGCAGGGATTGCAGATTGCATTACCACATCCATTTTCTTTCCTTTTTTTTTTTCTTTTTAAGAGTACAATTGTAAAGCCAGACATAGTGGTTCAAGCCTGTAATTTCAGCATATGAAGGGCTAAGACAGGAGTATTCCTATGATAGGGTTAATGAGTTCCAGGCCAGTCTGGGCTACAGAGAGAGACTCTGTCTCAAAAACAAACAAAGAAACAACAACAAAACCAAATAAAAAGACTGCAGTTGTGCTGGAGATGGCATTGTAAACACATAGGCAGTTATTTTAAATTCTGTCTTGCATACTTTGTATGTGTATGGGAATTTGACATTCTAGGAAGCAAAATTGTGGAGAGCTGCTTGTTTTTACCCTGGCTTTTACCTGGAGACAGGGATAGGCAGAATGTTTTGCCAAGTTCATTTCCTTTTGTTTGTGTGAGGATCACACAGACAAGTGGTTGAGGTAAACACGTTTGACTTCTTAATGAACCCCTTCATTGTACTGAGGTGCTTTGCTCTGACTATAAAAAGGAATTGTGGAATAAACCGGTGTGACAGTTTCTGCTGGCAGTCCTCTCCAACTGATAATATGTGTAGTGTGTTGGTTTTATTTTCTTTCAGTCCTCCCTCCCCACTCAGTTTGGCACCTGAACAGGGACTTTGAGAAACAGGGAAGCAGTGAAGGACACTGCGGTTGTTGGCAAGCTCGGATCATAAAGTAAAGAGAAAAGGGCGCAGGGAGTAAATTCGAGAGTGAAAATGGGACAAGGCCATGGCCTCATGTTT
Source organism: Meriones unguiculatus (assembly GCF_030254825.1). Lineage (NCBI taxonomy): Eukaryota > Metazoa > Chordata > Mammalia > Rodentia > Muridae > Meriones > Meriones unguiculatus. The sequence continues at coordinate 82,913,634 of NC_083361.1, read as the reverse complement.
TTTTGCATGGAATTTAATTAGAGATAGTCTGTATATGTGGACTATATGAGAAAGTGAAACTTTCAGGGTTAGAAAGAAAGAGGAAAGAAAAATGGGAGGCTTTAAGACAAAATGAGATTAAGCCATCGGCTCCCCCAGAAGAGATATATGTCTCTCCTGATGATAATGATTTCTTGTTAGAAGAAGACTTTGAGGATGACTTATATCCTGATGAGGTTGCAGAGCTGGAGGAAGAAGCAGCTAAGTGTTATTCTCAGAGATACCCTTGATTCAGGCTGAGCGTTAAACTTAAGCCTTGGCAAAAAGAAATAAAAAAGTTGGAATGGGGCTTGGAGGAAAGAAACAAAAAAACTGGAGAATTAACTACTAGGGAAAATGAGGCTCAATCCCCCACTCCAACTCCCTCATTGATTGTAGGCTTGGACCCTCTTCCTGGGATGGCTACAGTTGCTACAGCTCAAAAGACAAGGGGACATATTAATTTGTCCACTGTGCTAGCAACTGCATCCCCTTTACAAGCTTCTTTACCACATGCTAAGCAGAAAAGAAAAGATGTAAATGAGTTTATAAACAGGGAGACAGGTAGAGGATTTGCCTAAAATCTGTCAGGGACCTAATAAATTATTTCAAGGTTTTTGTACCAAGGTTAATTCAAGCAGCAAGCAGACTTGTAGGTGATACAGATTCCAGATTATTATTAGTAAAACTATTGGCCTATGAAAATACTAACAGTGCCTGCCAAGTGGCTTTGAGACCCTTTAGGAAGAAAGGAAATATTTCTGACTAGATTAAGTTATGTTCTGACATCAAGCCGTCTTATACTCACGGAGTGGCTGTGGCTGCCATTCTATGGGGGAATACTACTAAAGAGGTATTATTTCAGCAACAGAGAGGCCCAAAGAATGAAGTATCTGGAAGTTGTTATGGTTGTGGGCAAATGCAACATCAAAGAAAAAATTGTCCTAGTGCTGGTAAGAAAGAAGGGAGTCAAAAGGAACCTGTTCTACACCAAAGATGTAAAAGAGAAAAGCATTGTAAGTCTAAAAGAGATGCTGCAGGAAACCCTTTAATGCAGGGAAACTGGAAAAGGGGCCAGCCCCAGGCACCACAACAATGTTATGGGGCACTATAGAACTTCATCCCTCAGCAAGGAAATCTGTTCAGGACATCTGTAGAGCAACCACAGGTAACACAGGACTGGACCTCAGTTCCTCCATCCACACAGTATTAACCCCTGAAATGAGGATGCAGGCCCTACCTACAGGAGTTTATGGTCCATTACCCAGAGGGACTATAGGATTATTATTAGGAAGAAGTAGTACAACTATGCAGGGAATTTTAGTAGCTCCTGGAGTAGTTGATGCTGATTATAAAGGGGAAATAAAAATTATGACACTCTCCAAATGGAATTTCTGTAATAAAACACTGTCAAAGATTATCCCAATTAATATTGCTTCCCCAAGTTCAGACAAAAAATGCAAGTAAGAAGGATAGGAGAGAGATGCAGGTTTTGGATCCTCTGATACTTATTGGTTACAAGCTATTGGTCCCAATCCACCTGAACTGGTGTTACAAATTAATGGAAGAAAATTTACAGGGTTATTGGATACAGGAGCTGAAGTTTTTGTCTTAACTGCTGATCATTGGCCTAAACACAATTATACAATTACAAGTGATAGGACAAAGCCAATGTCCTGAACACAGTAGTGAAGAATTAACTTGGAAGGATGAGGAAGGACATGAGGGAACCTTTAAGCCATATATTGTCCCTGGCCTTCCTGTGACTCTATGGGACAGAGTTGTGATGAGTAACATGGGAGTGTATCTTTATAGTCCTAGTAATGTAGTTACCAATCAGATGCTTAATCAAGGATTTTACCAAATTTCGGATTAGGAAAATTTGGACAAGGCATAGCTCAGCCATTAATGCCTACCTCAAGAAATTTTAAAAACGGGTTGGGTTATTTTTAGGAGAGGTCACTGAACGACCTGTACTCCATGCAGATCCAATAAAGTGGAAAGCAGATATCCCTGTGTGGGTGGATCAGTGGCCTCTTTCCCTTGAGAAAATTAAAGTCACCAAGCAATTAGTACAGTAACAGTTTGATAGCACCCATTTGGCTCCATCAAACTCACCTTGGAACTCTCATATCTTTGTTATAAGAAAGAAATCAGGAGAATGGAGACTTTTGCAAGATCTCAGAAAAGTAAATGAGACCATGGAGTTAATGGGAACCTTGCAACCTGGATTTCCTACCTCTCCTGCTATTCCTAGAGATACTTTTAAGATTATGCTAGATTTGAAAGATTGTTTTTTATACTATGCCTTTTGTTCCTCAAGACTGTAAAAAAATTGCTTTTACCATGCAATCAATAAATTTTAAAGAACCTATGAAGAGATATCATTGGTTTGTATTGCCTCAAGGTATGGCAAATAGTCCAACCTTATATCAAAAATTTGTGGCTCAAGCTCTTTTTAAAACTAGACAAACATATTCTGTGTACATTATTCATTATATGAATGATGTTTGATTGGCTCATAAGAATGAAGGAATTTTATTAAGTGCTTTTGCACACTTACAACAGGCCTTGAAGGATCAAGGTTTGGTAGTTGCATCAGAAAAGGAGCAGACAGAGCCACCTTATTTGTATTTGGGACATAAATTATACCTTCAGACTATTGTGCCTCCGAAAATTCAATTAAGGAACGACAACCTAAAAACTTTAAATGATTTTCAAAAGTTGTTAGGTGATATTAATTGGCTTAGACCCCATTTGAAGTTAACTACAGGAGAGCTGAAACCACTTTTTGACATTGTAAAAGGAGAGACTGATCCTTGTCAAAAGGGGAACTTACCAAAGAAGCTCGTGATGCTTTGCAAGAGATAGAATTAGCTATTGAAAAACAGCATGTTCACTATATAGATTGTTCAAAAGAACGGGGTGCCTGTATTTTGGCTACTGTTCATACTCCAACTGCTGTAATGTGGCAAGAAGGACCATTATTATGGTTGCCCTTGCCTGTCTCTCCTGAGCGAGTTCTAGCACCGTATTATGAAGCAGTGGCTCGTTTAGTCCAAATGGCTCACAAGTATCTTGGTAGAGAGCCCTCTTAACTGGAGTTCCTTTTACCAAACAAAAAATAGACTAGTTATTTCAAAATGCAAATTGTTGGGCCATAGCTTTTGCTCATTATTTAGGATGTATTGACAATCATTTTCCAAAAGATAAATTACTTCAGTTTTTCAATAATCATGGCAACTCCTTTAGAAGGAGAAGCCACCAAACACTTTATAAGTCATTGCTTAAAATGTTTTGCTGCAATTGTTATTTCTTCCATTATAAAGACTGATTATGGTACTGCATATATTAGTCAAGCTTTTCAGCGTTTTTGTGTGCAAATGAATATGTCATAAAACATGTCTTCCATATAATCCTCAAGGTCAAGGAATTGTGGAGCATGCCCACGGATCTCTTAAGAGCCAATTGCAAAAAATAAAAAAGGGAGAGTTATATCCCAAAACACCACCGAATTATCTTAATCATGCTCTCTTTACATTTTTTGAATGTGGGTATACAAGGCCATTCTGCAGCTGATAGATTGTGGCACCCTAATACCAAAGATAATTATTCCCAAGTGAAATGAAAAGATCTGATTACTGGAATATGGCAGGGACCTGGCCCTGTATTAATATGGGGAAGAGGGCGAGTTTGTGTTTTTCCACAGAACGCTGAAGGAGCCAGGTGGATCCCAGAAAGACTGGTGTGATTTGCAGATGTCCCCCGAATGAAAATGTTCCTGCTGCTGACCTCGGGTGAATTCTGTCCTGGTGGGGTGAATAGAGAGCTATATTGGGCTTATGCTCCTGACCCACATTTGTTACATTCTTCTAGGGGAGATGTTGTGCAGAGAAACTTTTTAGATATAATGTGACTTGACTCGATTGGTAATCAGGACAATTCTCAAAGAGGACTGACTATGGGATTTTGGTGGTCTGATTCTGGTTTTCAGCAGACCTATATTTGGAAGCTTGCCACAGAAACTCTTGGGAGGCCCCATAATTGCTTGTGTAAATTCTCCTTATGCTTTGTTGCTTGGAAACGGTAACATTTTATTCAAGATTCAAACTTTAATGTTTTTTGCCACCAATGTAAACTAAAACTGTATTTCTAAGCTTTCAAATGGACAACAGGTTCTGGTTGTTTGACAGCCTTTTATTATGGTTCCTATGAATGTTTCTCAGGCTTGGTATTCTGATACGGGGTCATCTTTGAAGTCACTTTTATGGAGTGTTATAGGACTTGGATTATTACTCTTATTAGGAGCATGTTTCCTATCAGGGATAATTAAGCTGATCTGCATAAGATTAAACTCCAGCATCTACCCTAGCAGAGGTTGGCAGTCAAAGACAGATAAGATCTCTCTAAAAAATATTCAACCTAAGACAGGGCATGCATGATGGAATTCATGTACCAATGATGGGAGAATATATCTTTCAAGAGAGACAACCTAAGACAGGCACAATCTTCTGCTCCATGGGTCTTAAGTCATGGTCCATTAAAAAATATATAAAACAAGGAGATCTGTGGAGAACCCTTGTTTTCACCCTGGCTTTTACCTGGAGCCAGGGATAGGCAGGATGTTTTGCCAAGTTCATTTCCTTTTGTTTGTGTGAGGATCACACAGACAAGTGGTTGAGGTACACAAGTTTGACTTCTCGATGAACCCCTTCATTGCATTGAGGTGCTTTGCTCTGACTATAAAAAGAAATTATGGAATAAACCAGTGCGACAGTTTCTACTGGCAGCCCTCTCCAACTGATCCCATGTGTAGTGTGTTGGTTTTATTTTCTTTCAGTCCTCACTCCTCACTCTCCCCACTCAGGAACTGTTGGACTCTGCTGCTGGGCTCTGGCAAAAAAAATGTTATTGGATGGGGCTTCTGGAGAAAATCCCCTGAAAAGAAGTATATTAGTTATCTATTATTTCATAAGAAACAACTCTAGTGGCTAGAGAGATGAGTGTAGGTTAGAGCACTGGTTGCTTTTCCAGAGGACCCAAGTTCAGTTCCCAGCACCCACATGATGACTCACAGTCATCTGTAACTCTAGTTATAGGGGATCTGAAACCTCTTCTGACCCTGAGTGCTAGGCACACAGGCAAAACACACATACACATAAAATAAATAAATCTTAAAAAAGAAACCACTCTAAAACAGAGGCATAAAAATGTTATTTGTTCAAGAATCTGCATGAGTAGGTCACTTAGGCAGCTTTACTTTTTGGCCCTAGGTGGCCTCTTCAGCTCTCCTTCCCATACGTCTCCAGTGGAACGGCCTGGTGCTCATGAGCACTGTTGCTCCCCATCTTCCCTCTACTTCCCTTTGCTCTGCCCATCTTTTGAGATGTGGTGCCACTCAGCTGCCTAGCTTACCTCATAACTCTGGGCTCAAGCCAAGCCCCAGCACCCACAAAGCTGGAGGTATACGGTGCCCTGCTAGCCTCGCTCTCTTTTAGAGTGGAAGTAGCATTCCAAGAATGCGAGCCTGCACGCAAGTGATGGTCACATCTTTGCATCATGTTTATTGATGAAGTTTCCTTAGCAAAAACCCACTGTCAAGCTCAAGATCAATGTAAGGGAGAACTATGCAGGGCTAATACATAGCAGAGGGGGGAAAGCATATAGTCAGTTGTCTTAGGGTTTTATTGCTGTGAGGAGGCACCATGACTATGGAAACTCTTATAAAGGAAAACATTGGGGCTGACTTACAGTTTTAGAGGTTTAGTCCATTATCAGCATGGCAGGAAACATGGCAGTGTAAAGGCAGACATGGTGCTGGAGAAGGAGCTGAGAGTTCTTCATCTTAATTCACAGACAGCAAGGAGAGACTGTGTGCCACAATGGCCAAACTTGAGCTTATAAGATATCAAAGCCTGTCCCCCAGTGACATAGGTCCTCCAACAAGGCCACAGCTCATAATAGTGCCACTCCCTATGGCCAAGCATTCAAACACATGTGTGGGCCATTCGTATTCAAACCAACACACCAGATCAAGAATACTATGGTTAACAGGCATAACAGCAGCTCTGTAAGTTGTCAAGGCGCTAGCTCTTCAGGAAGCCAGGAAGGAGTTAGACAGAAAGTATTCTCTATGTATATGATTCTCTTAGGCCACTCCAAAGTTCTTGTGCTCAGAGAATATCACATGTAGTAACTAGCTGGAAACTTTATATAAAGACCAAGCATGTCATTCAATATTGACAGACTACATCTAATATTAGCCTGGCTTTCCCATCATACATACAAACTCCACCAGCCAAGTCTATTGACTGTAGCTTCATATAGGCCCTAGGAATATCATAGCTCAGGAAATTCAATAAATTGAACAAGTAGTACTGATTAGCCCAGAGCAAGTTAATGATGGAAAATACAAAGGCAATGCCTCCAATCCTAAGAATTTCTAGAAGCAACTAGAGATAACTTTGATGAAGGAAGGGACATCCTTATTGACTTTAGTACATAGGTAATTTCATTAAAAAAAAAAAGTGTGTGTTTTAAAGCTGGGCATCGTGGCATGGACCTGTAATCCTTGTTCTTAGGAGGCAGAGACAGGAGAACCACACACTTGGGATACATAGCAAGCTCTAGGCTAGCTAGAGCAATACAAGACCCTGTCTCAAAAACAAACAAACAAACAAACAAACAAACAAACAAACCCAGCCTTGTGGTACACTCCCATACTCCCAGAACAGGGCAAGCCTCTAAGACGGGGTCTCGGAAAACTATGACTAAAATGCAGCTTGGTGTGGACAACGTTGCTTAGTGATCAATTCTGTGGCCTAATCCACAGCAATAGACAAATAAATACCTTTTTAATTAAGAAGAAGTGTGCTGAAAGTCTGTTCTTCTCTCACTTTAATGCATTTTAGAAATGTATACAGGATGGAATAGAGAGATAGATGGCCCAGTGGTTAAAAGGTTCTGGAATTGGTTCCCAGCACCCACATGGTGGCTCAAAACCATCTAACTCCAGTTCCAGGGGTTCCTGTGACCTTTTCTCACCTCCATAGGCACCAGGCACATACACAATGCACAAATACACAAGCAGGCATAACATGTCTACACATAAAATATATAAATCTAATAAATTTTTAAAAAGAATCATCTACCTCTTTGGGGGAGGGGGTAAAGAGCCCGCCACTGAGTTTATGTCAGAGACAGTCCCTGTTCCCCTTACTAGGGAACCCACTTGGATACTGAGCTCTCATGGGCTACATCTGTGCAGGGGTTAAAAGTTATCTCCATGCGTGGTCCTTGGTTGGAGTATCAGTCTCAGAAAAGACCCCTGTGCCCAGATATTTTGGTTCGGTTGCTCTCCTTGTGGAGCTCCTATCCCAGCCAGGTCTTACTTGCCAGGCCACAGAGGAGGACAATGCAACCAGTCCTGATGAGACCTGATAAGCTAGGGTCAGATGGAAGGAGAGGAGGACCTCCCCTACCAGTGGACTTGGAGAGGGGCATGGGAGGAGGTGACGGAGGAAGGGTGGAATTGGGAGGGAATGAGGGACGGGGCTACAGCTGGGATACAAAGTGAATAAACTGTGATTAATATAAAAAATAAAAATTTAATTTAAAAAATCATCTAGAGGAGGTTTTTTTTCCCCCTAGTGTCCAGTCCACATGCAACAGCAATTAAAATAGAACCTCCAGGGATAGGGCCCGGGCATACTTTTTAAAGCTGCTTGATAAATTCCAACATGTAGCCAATATAAGAACAGCTAAGTTAAGTTTCCTAATATGTGAACTTCAATTAGTTAAGACCCACTTTTCCTAAAGGCCTTTTTGTTTGTCCCAGGCTCACCAGCCTTTTCATTTCAACTTGTTGCTGATATGGGGAAAGCTCTCTTTAAGGTCAGGCTGACCATAAACTATGTTTATATTTAATGAGTTTCTTATCCTTGGCACATTCTATGACCTTGCTTACTTTGTGGCCTTGCTATTCTTCAAAATTTTCCAACCATAAGCACAGCCAGCCCACGCAGGCAGCCTCACTTGCGAGGTCAGTTAGAACTGATTTGTCTTGTCAGAGAAGACCACCCTGTTCCACTGTCTGCCCCTCTCATGGGCCAATTGTGTTTTTGCTTTTAAAAGTTGTCTGTAAAGAACCTTTTGGCCATCGTTCCAGCTCCCAAGCCTGGATTGCGTCACTGATTGAGGTCAGTCTTGAAGTGCACATTAAATAAACCATCCGTTTCTGACTGAGATTAATATCTGAGTGGTTTGTGTGGCTATTCCTGAATGCTAGCAAAATAGATCTCAAGTTTTTTTTTTTAAATAAGTCCATAAAATATACCTGTGCAACAGTAATCTAAATAGATTCTACATTAGATTTAATATTTTAGTTTCTTAGTACTGGGGATCATCCCAAGGGCTTATTGAACAACTGCTTCATCGATGAGCTACATCTCCAGCTGTGGTGGTTTGAATGAGAATCTCCCTGTATGCTCTTACCTGGTCCCCAGAAGTTGACTGTTTGGGTAGATTTAGGAGCTGTGGCCTTACTGGAGGAAGTGTGTCACTGGGAGATTTTAAAAGCCGCATATCATTCCCAGTTCACTCTGCTTACTTCTGGTTCCAGATGTGAGCTCCAGCTGTTCCTATCACCACATATGCCGCCTCCTACCACAATTCCCTGCTCTAATGGACTTTTTTTTTCTCTCTGTGTGTGTAGTCCTGACTGTCCTGGAACTCACTCTGTAGACCAGGATAGCCTTGAACTCAGAGATGTGCCTGCCTCTGCCTCCCAAGTGCTGGGATTAAAGGCGTGCACCATCACTGCCCAGCATAAATGTTGCTTTTCAACTAATTTTTGTTGTTGTTTGGTTTTTGGTTTTTCAAGACAGGGTTTCTCTGTGTGTAACCCTGGAGACCAGGCTGGTCTTGAACTCAGAGATCCACCTGCCTCTCCTGACGGACTCTCTGGAACCATAAACTCAAAAAAGCTCCTCTATAGGCTGCCTTGGTCATGGTGCTTTCAGCAGAGCCACAGTAAAGTGACTAACATGCCACAAAACTGTTATTACTTTTTTTTTAAGGAAAAATGAACTGGGTGCTGTAGCACAAGCCTATGATCTGAGCACTCGGGAACCAGACTTCTTGCGGACTTCAGTTTTATGCACCTTGCAGTTTCTTCAAAAGGCTGACCAATTCTCTCAAATGCTTCTAACCTCCGAGGTGATCCAGCCCGGTTCCAGTCAGAACCTGTCTGCCAGTTGCTTGGGTTGGCGTTTCTGATTTCTGATTTTGATACAGGGTCTCATGATGTAGCCAAAAATTGCCTTGAGTATGTGATAATCCTGCCTCAATCTCATAAATTCTGGGATTGCAAGTATATGGCATCCTAAAATTGTTTGCATTCATTTATTTGTTTATGTGTGTGCATAGAGTAAGGGACAACTTAGAGGAGACATGTCTCTCTTCTTCTGTGAGGTCCCCAGGGAGGAAACTCAGGTTGTAATGCTTGGCAGCAAGCGCCTTTTCCTAGAAGACAGCTTCTGTTGTTGTTTTGACTTGACAATTCTGTGTATCCATGTATGTCTGTGGGAGTGTGTGCTGACTGGTCTTAATGTCAGCTTGACACACAAAGTAGAGTTATCTGAAAGGAGGAGGAAAATGTAATTGATAAAATGCCTCCATAGAATCCAGCTCTAAGGCATATTCTTAATTAATTATTGATGGGGAGGGCCAGCCCATGATGGGTGGTGCCATTCCTGGGCCGGTGGTCCTGGTTCTGTAAGAAAGCTGAGGAAGCCATGGGGAGTAAGTCAGGAAGCAGCGCTCCTCCAAGGCCTCTGCACCAGCTCCTGCCTCCAGGTCCCTGTCCTGCTTGAGTTCCTGTCCTGACTTTCTCATGACGGACTATGATATGAAGGTGTAAGCCAAATAAATCCTTTCCTCCCCGACTTGCTTTTTGGTTATGGTGTTTCATGGCAGCAATAGAAACCCTAAGACAGAGGGTATGTTCATGAGAATGTAGTTGCTCACAGAGGCCAGAAGAGGGCACTGGATCCCCTGGAGCTGAAGTTATAAGCTCAATTGGAACGTTAAGCAGTTAAGTTCCCAGAGTGCTGGGAACCAAACTCAGGTCTTCTGCAAAAGCTCTTATTTGCTGAGCCACCTTTTCATCCCCATGTTGTTTCTTTTTAGAATGTGTGTGTGTGTGTGTGTGTGTGTGTGTGTGTGTGTGTGTGTGTGTACCTACATGGTTTATTTATGCTACGGCATATCTGTGCAAGTCATAGAACACAGAACTCTTAAATATTGGTTCTGTCCTTTCACTGTGGGCTCTAGAGATCCAGATTAAGCCATTTTTGGGCTTAATAGCAAGCGTGTTTGCCCACTGGGTGTTTGTTTGTTTGTTGTTTGTGTTTTGAGACGGGGTTTCTCTGCAGCCCTGGCAGTCCAGGAACTCTGTCTAAAAACCAGGCTGGCCTCGAACTGGGAGAGCTGGGATTCACCACTTCCCAGCAGGGCCTGCTATTTTAAAGATACTGTAACAGTCCACTGGAAAAAGTTACAGACCACCAGAAACACCAAGCCAGATAAGAGTCCTTTTATTTAATTTAGTGACTTATGTCAGACTCAAAGAAGTCGCTAAGTTAAGAATTACAGAGTTTATAAAGACAAAAAACACAATCACATTGCACTAGCTCCAGGCTAGGGGAGTTTTTACAGTGGGGTTATTTAATCCCAGCAAGGAAGGAGGAACCTTAGATCTGTTAAGCATTTTACAAGCTTCATTTCCCAGAAGATGGGAGAACCCCTGCTTTGTTCTGTCAGGCAGACTGTGGCTCCAGAGGGGAGCAGGTGCGGAGTCAGGGTAGCCTGACCTCTCCTGGATCACTTCACTAGGGAGGGTTTCGGTCTATACCTAAGGCTGGCCTTGAACTCAATGACAGTCTTACCTCTCAGTCTCCCAAGGGCCGGGACTACAGGCTTAGCTGTAGAGCATGGATGTTTGCTGGCAACTGACTTCACGAGTCCCACCACAGCCCCTGTGCCCGGGGATCACCACCAGGTAAAGCTAAACACCCAGAAGTGTTTGTAGGAACCCTTATTCACAGACCTATGGGAGGACACCCAATACCCCTGGGCTCTGATGTCCTTCTCCAGGCAGTACACGAAGTCCTCCATCGCAGGGCCTACCTTCCAGGGCCCAAACTTGACAACTGGTGTTTTTTGGGCCTCCAAGATATGCAACGGCTCCACGCATTTCGCATCTTCCTCCTCTGTGCGCACCACACACACCATGACTTTGGATGAGCGCATCGCCACGCCCTCCGCCCGAGCCAGATGCAGCAGGACCGCCAGGTTCTCTCTGTAGTTCGGCACGCCCATCAAGAACTGCATCCGAGCCACTTGCTCACCAAAGATCTGTGGCGTGTCCTCCAAAGCCTTGACCAGAAGATGGATCTGGTAGAACTTAGCCTCATGGTACACCTCAGGAATGTACTCCCTGGGCACCTGCCCAGTGCGTAGGTAGTCCAGGAGGAGCCCAAAGTAGGTGCCAGGGCGATCGATGAAGAAGCGGCCCTGGGCGTCTCTGTGGTGCCTGGCTGACCTGGATAAGATCTCTGGAAACTTTGAGCCTGGGTGTTTCATCAGGGTGCCCATGGTGGTGGTATAGAGCTGGCCCCCGACATTTAGCTCCACAACCTGCAGGCATGAGCAGCGAGTAAACCAACAGTGCCCCCTCCGGGAGACACACAGCCACAACTCAGTGGAGGAAGCGCTGTCTGCTGCCACCAACAAAATCCAAGGCAACTGTGCAGTGATAAAGGTTAAGGCTGGATTTCCAACCAGAAAACCCAAGCGATGGGGACAGTCCTTCAGACCGAGGTTTGCACATCGCTCTTACCCTGTCTGTGGCATTGCCTCTCATGAGTTAAGTGTTCTTTTGAAGACAGCCAAAGGCAAGCAAGCTGCTGGGGGTGGGGAGAAGAAGCACGGAATTGCCATGGGGCCATTTCTGCTATCTTGAAGGGCAAAGGCAGAGGCAGGCCCAGACCAGGCAGCTGAGGAAAATAAGCTCAGAACCTGTGTCCTTCTGCCTCCCCTAAACTTCAAGGCCCCTTGATAGGGCTGTTTGGTTAACGATGAGGTCACCTCTCTGAAGCAGACAGTTAATCAAGCAGCTACAGACTAACCCTTGAATAAATCAATATGTTGGCATTTGTCGTCCTCTGAAACTCAGCTCCTAAGTCCTCCCACTGTCTTCATATGACAGATGGAGGAAACGATGCAAAAGACCCAGAGAGCTAGGAAGCAGGGCAATGCGGCTTGGGTCAAATGCCCATCAATCAGTCTGACATGGAGGGCAGGTGCTCTAGCTCGGCCCCCTCCTGCCTCACTGCAGCCACAGTTAGCTCTACGCCTGGGAAAGAAGTTCACTGTCTCTCTACCTTAAGCTTCAGCGTCTGTGAAAAGGGGCAGCGAAATGGATACAGAGAACTCTTAAATCCTCCCAGGCCTCAAGGTCTCATCAGCCCTGCCACTTCAGAAGTCCTTTCTGAAGCTAACCAGTTTCCGAGCTGGCAATGGTGGCACAGATCTAAGTCAGCACTCAGGAGGACCATGAACTCAATGCCAGCTACACAACAAAACCAAGTTTTAAACAAAACCACAGAAATAGTTTCCTACTCTAACCTCCGCATCCCATTCTTTTGTTTATCATAAAAGACCTCAGCCCTGTTCACAAGCTTCTTAGTTTTGTTCCTTGTTTTAAAATCTCTTTCTCACCAGCCTCTGTGCAAATCTTAGCTATCCTATCTCATCCATAAACACTGCCCAGTGTGTTTCTAGCAAGATGAACTTATTTCCAGTCTCTGGAGGAAGTCCCTCTCTTTCTTGTGGCTCCCCCTAGCCTTTACTACCCGTCCCCTGGCCAACACCGTCCTCGGTGGTGGGAGAGCCTGTGGTGACTGGCTGGAAGAGACTTGGTCTAGTGGGGGAACCTGCTGGGTCTCCAGTCAGTGATGGCTAAGAGGAGCAGGGAGGGACCTGACGCCACTCTCACCGGGTTCAGTGAGAAGGCTCCCTTCCCATCTTATACTGCTCTACCCAACACCCATGTGCTTCCTTAGAGGACCCTCAGCCGAGTGAGTATATGACGTCTTCATTCAGATGTCTTCTAGGCCCCTCAAGATCCCTCTGTAGCCCCCGACACCAAACTCTCCTATTGCTTTCCATTTTAGCTGAGCCAGAAGTAGGATAATGCGGCTTCTCCTCCATCTCTGTCTCCTACACTTTACTCACGCCGAGTCCTGGCAGTTTTCTCAGTTCCGTGGTTGCTTACCCCTTGCTAGGGCCTACCTTTGGATCCATTCTGCACATTGAAACCAGAGTTCTTTTCTCTGAAGCAAACCCGAGTCTCTCATTTCCTATGCTAAACACTTGAATGACTCTTTACCATTTCTTGAGTTTCCCAAGGCCTTTTTGCAAACAGGCCTGCTGCTTGGCCTCTAGCAAACAAAGAAAAAATTGCCTACTGCACCCTACCCTCTATCCAGGCAGGCTGGGGCCCCAGGTCTCCAAGAGTCTCTTATAGCTTACCTTCCCATCTCTGGATCTACCCATCTCTGTCTCTCTCTCTCTCTCTCTCTCCTTTTTTTTTTTTTTAAACAGGGTTTCTGTGTAGTCCTGGCTGTCTTAAAAATCTTGTAGACGAGGCTAGCCGTGAACTCAGATTCACCTGCCTCTGCCCCCCAAGTGCTGGGATCAAATGTGTGTGTGTCCCTGTGGAATCTACTGTCTTTCAAGTTAGTTCCCTGGGGTCCCTTCCAAAAGGGTAGTCTCAGGATCCTAGAGTGGTACAGAGCTCTACTAGGACAGTGGCTGCTCCCCTGGAATTCCATTCGTTTATCCTCCATTAGACTGTGTGTTCTGAAAAGGGAACACTATTCCCAGCCCGTAATCACATGACCAGCACCCACTGGCAAGACTCGGCACACCAGAGACACTCAATGAATACCTGTTGTATTGAATGAACTTCACCCTTGACACTGATCCACGGGAGAACCTGGTATTCTGATAAATGCAGATCTTGCCCTACCTGGCCTCAAGCTCAGTGCTGGTGAACGACTCAGACTGGTCTTATAACTGATATTTTTGAATTCTCTCAGTGCTCTTCCAGAGAACTGAAGAATGTAACAGCCCCTCCTGACCCCAGCCATCTGCATGGATGGAGATAAGGAGAAGACCTCCACCCGGTTGCAGAAGGAAATAGCAGCGGATCCAGATGGTCCTAATTCCCCTCCCCAAAAGCCCCTTACCTTCTGACTAAAGGTACGTAGCCCCGTTTCTCTGAGAAACCACAGGATGAGCGGATTGCTTTTCCCACCTTTGACAATGGCCTAGTCTGAGCACAAACTGTACCGATCCTTCCCCACCTTTAACAATAGCTGAATCTGCACATATCAGAAAAGAACAGATATACCCAGATATCTAGCTGACCTGGTGCCCACAATAGACCCTATATCCGCTCCCATGATGTCAGACCTGTAACCCGCTCATCTGCCCCTTTAAAAACTGGAGGCTACTGAGAGTCGGGGCTGACTCTAGCCTAAATGCAGAGTTAGCCCCAGCATGCTGGAGTAAATAAAAACCTCTTGCCAATTGCATCGATTGTGGCCTCTGAGTTTCCTTCACAGCAAGCCTCTTTGGTAGTTAGACCCCTTGGTGGGCCTAACACGGGCTCCATGGATAACCTTTGCCCAGGAACTCATTCAAGCACTTCTTGAGCAGGGAAGATGGAACACCCCGAGAGCAGAACCCCTTGACACTCGCCGGCAGCTTTGAGTGTGCCACAGCGGCATACTCATAACCCCATGGAAAGAGCCACTTTCCCTGCTCTCCTTTTTCGGGATGGCACTCAATCCTGATGAGAATTAGAATTTATGCTCTCAGAGTGTCCCCAGGCTCAGTGGTAGCTGAGTAAGGCAGGTGCTTTTAGGGGTTACCTTCTACACTAACGAGCTGTCTTTTAGTTAAACTAAGACTCTGGAGAAACTCGTTGAGTTTTCTGATTTATTCTTTTAGGCAGCTCAGCGTAACCTTGGTTCATTATAATACAAACGTGAACATGTCCCCAAAGAATTCTTCTTAGCCATCGTTTCTTTTCTTTTCTTTTTCTTTTTTTTAAAGACAGACTCCAGGACTGTAGGTATGTGTGGGTCGAGTCTAGTTAAGGAATGATTATTATTTGTTGCTCCTGTTTTTTGGCAGTACTGGGATTGAGTCCAGGTCCTCCAGAGTGTAGCAACCTGTCTCTACTACTGAGCTACATCCTGGGCCTAGCTGGCCTCTTTAAATATTTTGATATGTGATCTATGAACTAAAACTGAGCGTGTGCTTTTCTGTATGGACACGTATCGTCCTCCTCACACTTCCTCCTTGGGTGTGCTTTCAGCAAAGCTCCAGTGTTAGCCTCATGAACTTAGTTCGTCTTTCTTCTTTTTCCCCTTGGTGTGTGTCTGGCTTTTCACAGCCAAGCCCTCTCACGGAGTCCACGAGAGAAGGCAAGCAAACACGAAGGAGTCTGGAGCTGGCCAGGGCGGGAGTCCGCAGGATCTTCTGTCTGGGCTGGCTGAAAAGCCTCGCCCACCAGGTGGCAGAGAGAAGGGGCTGACTGAAGCAGCCACCCCCATCCCCGCTCCCAGGACCACACCAAGCCAGAGGTTTTCAGTGGGGGACTTACACAGGAACTAACACAGACTAAGGGAGCCAGGAAAGAAAAAGCCAAATGAAAGCCTGCACAGAGCTAGGTGGAGCCGCCGGAGGCGGGAATGCACTGGTACGGAAGTTGCTTACTGACAGCAAAAAATGCTTTCCAGGGGGGTGGGGGTAGGGCGGAGGTGGGGGCAGGGACGACTGGAAGGTAGGAGACGGAGAAAGAAACGGAGCCAGGAAAGCCCACAGCAGGAGGTGGGGCGTTCAGGACAAGGAGCAGCCGGGGCGCCGGGGTGCACTTACGAGGTGCGGGTCAGGGCACAGGGTCTGGGACTCCTGGCTGTGCTCTTTGAGTTGGTTTCCGGGCTGAGACTCGTGGCTGTGTTCCTTGATCTGGTTCGCGGGTAGAGACACCTGGCTGGGCAGCTTGAGGTGGTTTGCAGGCAGGCTCATCCCGGCGGGAAAGACCAGCTCGCACTGACTACACCACCCAGCCTTGAGTAGAAACCTTATGGGCAGGGAACACAGTCCTGCCACGTGGAGGTAACTTTCCAGCCGGAAAGGCTGGTGACTCCCCGCCCCTGAGGAGCGCTAGGACCGTACCTCCCTCTTGCCTTTTCTGTAAAACACTTAGTTCGTGCTTCTTTAACTGGATTAAGGAAGTGCTCTAAGGTGTTGAATAGACCCCATTGGTTCTTTGGGCTGTCGTCAAGTTCAAGTAACCTGTAACTTCTCAGGGAAGGAGCCCCAGGAGACCAATCCTGGAGCTCTCGGAGGGTAGACTATCAGGCCAGAGACTATAAAATGGTAAATCAAAAGAGGAAAAACGTGCCACTCAAAGGCAAATGCCGTGAAACTTGCCTGTTTCATTCTTTAGTTCTGTGCGAGAAAAGTCTTCCCTAAAAGTATTTACAGGAAAGCACAGACAGATCTAGAGTCCACCCAGTAGGGTCATCGTCAGCAACAACCAGAAACCTAATTCAAATGTAACTGTCTGGATAGTGCAATCACACATTTGGCAAAGAAAATTAATCCTGAGACTGCGGCATAGCTCAGTGGTAGCACACTTGCTTAGCATGTATGAAGCCAGCAAAATAAACACACACATACACATACACACACACACACACACACACACACACACATCACAAGAAAGAAAGAAAAGAAGGAAAGAACAAAAGAAGGGCAGAAGAAAGGAGGGAGAAAAGGAAGTCCTCCCTGAATGAAAGTATAATCAAACCAAGTTTCAAAGAATGTACACAGACAGCAAGCAGGCCACCAAACAAACTCACAGTCCAAAAGCACAAACCACAACAGGACACAAGCCAACAGAGACATGCTCAGGCCCTTCCACACTGAGGTTGTTGGGCATACAGTGCAGGCTTATTTTGTGTCATTGAGTAAATAAAAGGGGGATTTAAAACGTGGGTAAACTGGGCTGCAGGCATGTCTAAGTGGTAGAGCCCTCAACTAGCCTGCACCAGGCCCTGAGCGCTATCCACACATCTGCAAGCACAAGAATATAACATTTAAAGACCCCAGAAAATTTTTTAAGCCAAATAGAAACACTAAAAATGAAAAACTAAAGCAGCTGAAAGTTGCTTTATGATAGCTGAAAGTTATCATCATGTTGAGAAAGAATGAGAAGTTGAGAAGGAATTAAATAAACACACTTGAAGGGCCAATGGTATGTACTATTTTTAACCCATACATTTGGAAAATAGAACAGCAAAATGCCTGAGATGGTAGGATGCAAGAAAACAGGTGCTCAAACCTAGATGGTTGGAATGTGAACTGTTGTGAACTTTAGATATTAATATGGCCATCTCTACAAAAGAGGGGGAAAAACACTTGGAAATCCATCCAACAGATTTTTTTAAAGCACCATTTTGAAGGGATATGTGAATGAATATGTTTACTACTGATCTGTTTGTGTTAGTAAAATTAGATAGTTAATAGCTGACTAAATCACAGCCTGTCTATGCCATGCAGATATGTGCCTGTTAAAAAGGAAGAGATAAGGGCCAGGGGTGGGAGGAATGGCTCAGCAGTGAAGAGTGCTTGCTGTTCTTTCAGAGGACTAGAGTTTGATTCCCAACACCCACATCAGGATGCTCACAGCCACCTGTTAACCTCAGCTCCAGGGAATCTGGTGCCCTCTTCTACCCTCCCCCAACACACACGGGCACGTGAACAGACCACATGCACACATAGCTGTTATCCCAGCACTTGAAAGGTAGAGACAAAGAATAGATGATCAGAAGTTCAAGGTCTTCCTTATCCTTGGCTACATAGCAAATTTTAGCCCAGCTTAGGGGTACACAAGACCCTGTCTCAGAACAAAAAAAGAAAAACACAAGACAAGAAAGAAAGTAGGTCTGGCTGAAGTGATGTCTCAGTTGATAAAGTGCTTGGTTTTTACAAGCATGAGGACCTGAGTTGCACCCTGGCTGGGTGTGGTGGCACACACACGTAATCCCACTACTTGGGGGAGGCAGAGGCAGAGGCAGGCAAATCTTTGTGAGTTCGAGACCAGCCTGGTCTACAAAGCAAGTCCAGGACAACCAAGGCTACACAGAGAAACCCTGTCTCAAAACAAAACAAACAAAACTCAGTATGGCTGAGGGTGGTAGGGCACACCTTTGATACCAGCAAGGAGGAGGCAAAGGCTGGGGATCGCTACAAGATTGAGTTCATCTTGTTTGGCATAGTGAGTTCCAGGTCAGCCAGGGCTATACAGTGAGACCCTGTCTCAAAAGCAAAATGGAAACAACAACAATACAATACAAAACAAAACAACAGAAACCAAAAATCAACACCTCAGTATCATGGGACAAGTTTGTAATGCCAGCGCTAGGGAAATAGATACAGGAAGATCCTGGGGTCCGCTGGCTGCCAGTCTAGCCTAACTGATGAGGTGCAGGCCAAGGAGCACCTCCTTGTAAAGACAGACGCATTCCCGAGGATGCCACCTGAGGTTGTCTTCTACTACACACGTGTACATGTGTGCATGCCCATACACAGACACACACAGCTCCACAAACATGTACACACACAGTTAAAAATAATAGAATAGTAAGTATTTCAGTGATATAGTGGGGATCCACTGGTGAAAACCATAACAAACAGAAAACCATCTCTCGTGTAAGTTTCTATCTGCGGGTAAGAGCATGGTATATGAAAGACAGCATGGGAAGACGGACCTTGATGGAGAAAATGCCTCCATCAGACTGGCTTGGAGACAAGCTTGTGTGTGTGAGGGTGGGGGGTTCTTTATTGGTGACTGATGTGGAAAACCCCAGCCCACTGTGGGCGGCACCACCCCTGAGCAGGTGGTCCTGGGGAAATAAGAAAACAAACTGGGAAAGTCCAGGGGAGCAAGCCAATTAAATCAAATGAATATAAGCAGTGTTCCTCTGTGGCTTTTGCTTTAGCTCCTGCTGCCAGCTTTCTGCCTTGAGTTTCTGCAGCTGCTTCCCTCAGTGGACTGTAGCTTGGGATAGATAAGCCAAATAAAAACTTTCCTCCCCAAGCTGCTTTTGGTTATAGTCTTCATCACAGTAATAGAAAACAGTGTTATCAGTTATTATTCAGTTGATTTGGTATAGAAATAGAGACACCTTTTTGTGTTGTTAATATACCTTTGTATTGACATTAGCTACAATAAAGAGGTAAAAAAAAATAAAAAAAAAAGCATTACAAGACAAATATAAGGCTTTTAAATGTGAGACTTCAGAGAAGAGGTGGCATGTAAGCTTGGTCTTGGTGGAGGAAGATGTTTGCTTGAGAGAGACCTGAATAGATTTTTGTTGCTGCTGTTGTGATTTTTGTTTGTTTGTTTTTTAAGACAGGGTTTCTCTGTGTAGCCCTGGCTGTCCTGGACTGGATTTGTAAACCAGGCTGGCCTCAAGCTCACAGAGATCTGCCTGCCTCTGGCTCCCTGAGTGCTGGGATTATAGGTGTGCACCATCGAGCCTGGTGATTTTTTTTCTTTTTATTAGAGGATTATACAAGTGAAAGAGAGAAAGAGAAGGAAAACAAGCATGTGTTGAATACTGGGGATTTTTTGTTTTTGTTCTTTTGCTGTTTGTTATTTTGGGGTTTTGTTTTTGTTTTGTTTTGTTTTGTTTTTTTGAGACAAAGTCTATGTAGTCCTGTCCTGGAACTCACTATGTAGACTAGGTTGCCCTTGAACTCACAGAGATCCACCTGCTTCTGCCTCCCTAGTACTGGGATCAAAGATGTATGCCACCACACCCATCTTAAATGTCTCTTATGTAATACCTACAAATACATAAACGTAGAAATATTCTTTTTGTTGTTGTTGTTAAAGATTTATTCATTTATTATATATATAGTGCTCTGTCTGCATGCCAGAAGAGGGCACCAGATATCATTATAGATGGTTGTGAGCCACCCTGTAGTTGCTGGGAATTGAACTCGGGGCTTTGGAAGAGCAGCCAGTGTTCTTTTTTTTTTTTTTTTAATTTATTTATTATGTATACAATGTTGTGTCTGCATGTACACCTGCATGCCAAAAGAGGGCACCAGATCTCACTATAGATGGTCTGAGCCACCATGTGGTTGCTGGGAATTGAACTCAGGACCTCTGGAGGAGCAGTCACAGCTCATAACCTCTGAGCCATCTCTCCAGCCGAAAATAAAATTTTATGGGCAAGGAAACTGAAGCTTGAAGAAATTAAATGAAGGCCACATAGCTGGTCATTTTCAGAGACAAGTCTGAACAAACTATGATTATCCATGACTATGGTGGGGTTGTCAGCTAGGCAGACCTTAGGATGACCTTGGAATTGGCCTCTGGACTTGTGTATGGGAGAGAATATTACTTACATTGAAATAAGAAGACTCACCCACTTTGGGTGGCACCATCCCCTAGGCTAGGGATCTTCTATTAAATAAGACTGAGAAGTCAGCTGCACCCTAGCCAGGATGTGCTTCTGTCACTGTGACCTCCCCACTGTTATAGACAGTAACCTTAACTGTGTGCCAAACAAAGCCTGTCTCTCTTGCCAGAGAATTTTATCATAGCAATAGAAAAGTAACTAAGACAATGGCTTTTCTCTCTAACTATGCAGAATTAATTGCTTTGTATCAGAGTGCATTGTTTTTTTGTTTTTGGTTTGTTTTTGTTTTTGTTTTTTTGTCACTATAGCCAAATTTTCAAAGCTAGGTGTTTTATAAGGAAAAGAGATTTATGCAGCTTACAGTTTGGGGGACTGAAAGATCAGAAGCCCCTGTTGATTCAGTCTCTGGTGAGGACTCCCCTGGCTGAGTCACATGATGGTGCATGACATCAAAGGATCATTAGTGAGAGAGAGAGACAGAGAGATCACATTTTACACCAAAACCCAGAGAGATACCAGAGAGGGGTCAGCAACAACCTCCTGCAAAGAGCTTCTACCTTTTAAAGGTTCCGCCGCTCACCAATATCACCACCCAGTACAAAGTTTCCAACAGGTGAAACTTTGGGGCACATACTCAGACTACATCCAAAACACAGCCCTGCCCAAGGGCTGAGCCTCAGACACCATCACGCGACAAAAGGGTCCAAGCCGGGTAGAGGAGCCTGCGACCTCCTCAAGGTGTGCTCCCTGCTGTACCCTCCACACAGCACTTTGCTTTGTGCAGTTTAACTCCCGGAGGAATTAATGCACAGCCTGGGATGGCTCCACAGGGAGGCAGAGGTCCTCAAGGACCTTCAACCCAGAAGGAGGGCTCGGCACTCCAAGTAACAGCTATTAGCTCCGCTTCCTACGGATTTTCAGCTCCGTTTCCTGTGTCCCGCAGCCCAGCTGTCCTGAAACAGCCTGCACGCCTTTGCTGTTTGTGCTGTTCCTTCTACGCAGAACGCCCTTTTCTCTGCCTAGAAAACTTAATGCTTATTTTTCTCTGCCTAGAAAACTCAAACTGGGCTTTGGAGATGAATTTAGATGGCTCTCCACCCCTTTTGTATTCATGAGCACATTTGACCCTCACAGTTCAAGTAAGCGAAGGGCACCTCCATTGTATTGATCCCTAGGCCTCTAGAGAATTAAGAGCCTCTTTCAGAGTCAGTAGCAAACAAGAGGGCACAACATTAGTTCTGGATCTGCCGTTTGTCTTCAGTGTTACCTTGGGCCAGTCCCTGTCATTCTCTGGGTCTTGTTCTCTACCTGTAACTGGGTGGAGGTTGGGACACTATCAGAAAGGATCCTTGTGATCTTGTCTTGATCCATGCTACGGCCACAAAAGAATTGAAAGTGTTCCTTGCTCTTGTCTGTAACTGGATCTTCTTTCCCTGTGGCCTAGTTCCGAGAACTAGTGCTGCTCCCTTTGGCCCCCTCCCATCGACCCCCAGCCCTTTGTTCTTCCTCCTGAGACAAAGCTGCCAGCCCCGATCCTCCCCAAGCAGTTGGGCTTCGCGCCAGCCAGTCAAGAGGCAGCTGGGACTCAGATGAAAGGGCTTTCA
Source organism: Meriones unguiculatus (assembly GCF_030254825.1). NCBI lineage: Eukaryota > Metazoa > Chordata > Mammalia > Rodentia > Muridae > Meriones > Meriones unguiculatus. Next base: position 82,891,439 of record NC_083361.1, on the reverse strand, counting down.
GAAAGCTACCTGTGGCAGAATGCCCAGCCCAGGCTTGGCAGCTTTGAGCCCAGATGTCCCGTGAGGCATCCTGTCCACCAGTCCCACACAAAGCTCTCTTTGTGAGCCCCACAGAAGGGCGCATCCCTGCCAACACATGCCTACCCCCTTCCCTTCCCTCGGTTCCACAGAGTTTGAGAAATAGCCCACAGCTAGCGCTTCAGGCTTGGACCAAGCCATCTCACCTTCCTGCCAGCAAGTTTGGACCGGTTCATCCCATTTAATCTGCAGAAACAGACTGGTAGCAAGCACTGTCGTTTTCTTCTTTTTCACTCAGGGTCTCACTGTTTATGTAACTCGGGCGAGCCTCAGATCTGCAAGTCTCTTCCTCAGCCTTCTGAGTGCTTGGGTTACAGTGTGTACCATACATCTGGCCAACACAGAGACTGAGATTCATATCCCCATCCCTCCTCTCCTTATCCTCCCTCCCCCCTTCTCCTTGCCTCTTGTTATTTCTTCTCCTCCTTTTCTTTTCTTCTTTCTAAGATAGGGTCTTTAGCCCTGGCTAGCCTTGAACTTTGCAGTGTAGGATGATCTTGAAACTGTGCTCCTCCTGCCTCTGGGATTACAGGTATGTGTCACACATCTGGATTGTGAGGTATTGGGGCTCACACTCAGGCTTCTTAAAAGCTAAACAAGCACTTTTTACGTTTTTTCTTTTTCTTTTTTCTTTTCTTTTTTCGACAGAGTCTATATACTCCTGGCTGTCCTGGAACATGCTATGTAGACCACCCAGTACAAAGTTAAGCTTGGCCTTAACCTCACAGAGATCCACCTGATTCTGCCTTCTAGGTGTTGGGGCACCTCCCTCTTCCCTTTTATTTTTTTCTTTCCTTCCTTCTTTTTCTTCCTTCCTTTCTTTATTTCTGAGACAAAGTTTCACATAACCAGGGCTGACTTTGAACTCTTGCACCTCCTGCCTCTGACTCCCAAGTTCTGAGATTACAGGTGTGTGCTACCATATGTCAATTATTAAAGGAGAGCACATACACCTGAATGTCTGCTGAGGCAGAATCGAAAGAAAGAGAAAACTGAGGAGACGTGGGAAGAGCAAGGGAGCCCTTACCCTGGGGTCTGGTTGAAGCCTCACATCAGCAGGGAATCAGGGATTCAAGCACAGTTAGTAAGATGGTGTGAAGTTTTCCTACATAGAGCCAACGTGAATTTTACAGAGGGACATTTCAGGTCAGAGTGTCGAGATCACAACAAACCACACCTAAGTGTACATGACATTTACGTGTGGCCTTACTCCCTTTCCAGGTACAAACATGCAGTTTTCTAAGACTCTTCCGGACAAGACTACCGTCCACAGCAGAATCCTGTTTTAGCTTCCCCGTGCAACCGCTGTGACCTGTGGCTTTGCCTGATGAGTTGTAAATCTACGAGGGACCTCAGTACACAACCTGTGACCTCATTCAGTGGTGGACTAGTGGTGAAGATTGGGCAGCGAGGGCTGCTGATAGGTGAGGTCTCAAGATGGAAGAAGAGGTAGACAGAAAAGCGGAGTGGGGGTGCACAGGATAGCAAACCCTGAGTCAGGAGGGGTGCTGTTAGGGGGACCAGGAAGACCAGGTCTGCGGAAGGATGTGAAGAAATTCAGGCACCCTTTTTGGATCACCTTTGGCTAATGCAGCCCTGTTAGGAAAGGCTGTATATGAACTCATATTAAGCACTGTCTCCGTGAATCCCTGTCACATCAGTGTGTCTTCTATTCTCCCAGGGAAGCCCACCTACCCTCCACTCACCTTCCTGGGAATTCTTTACTATGATCTATACATATTCTTTTATGTATATATTCTTTTTCTGGGAACCTCTGGGCTAGCAAGATGGCACAGTGGGTAAAGGCACTTACAGCACAAACCTGGGGAACTGAGTTCAATCCCTGAAACTCACATAAAGGTGGAAAGAAAAAGCTAATTCCATAACTTTGTCCTATCGTCTTTGAGCATGCACTGTAGGAACTGATCACTCACCAGCTTCTTAACTCTCTCTCTCTCTCTCTCTTTCACATACGCACATACACACACACCTACCTGCCTCTGGGTGCCTCGCATTCTTTGCTTGATACTCCTATAAAATTCCCGGGAAGAATCTGAGGGACCATGTACTGTCAGTGTCCAGGTACAAGCAGGCATCCACACAGAAATAAAGGAGAAAGCTTGATATGCTGCTGCTGTTTATTCTTATTATTTGAGTTTTCAAGATAGGGTTTCTCAGTGTAGCCATGGCTGTCCTTGGAATTCACTCTGTAGACTAGGCTGGCCTTGAACTCAGAGATCCTCCTGCCTCTGCTTCCCAAGTGCTGGGATTAGAGGTGTACCCTTCCACAACCTGACTCCGAGTTTCTCTTACAAAGGCCCTGGATCTAACCAGGTCCCTTCTGGAGAAGCAGGTCCTAGAGTCTTTGGGGCAAGAAAGTAACTTAGTGATAGAACACCTGCCTAGCATATGCTAAGACCTCCGTTCAGTCACCAGCACCAAAGGCAATCAATAGGTTGGTCAATTTAGCTTTGACTAGAAAAACAGAGACTGTGGCTGGGAGGCCAGGGGTCTTCTAGCTCACCAGCTTATGTACACTGTAGAACACCCTTTACAAGGAGAATTCACGATACCCAGAGTGTTGACTTGAGATAACCTTTGTTTCGTGGGCACTACCTTTTGCTTTATCTTTTCACATGGATTAGCTTATTTAATTTTTGCAACAAATCCATAAATAAACCTAATGAAAAAAAGCATGCCTGTTATGAACCCAGGCCATTTTATGCAGCAGGAAGCAAGCCAATTGCTGAAATGAGCTTCTTGAAAGAAAGCTTATTTGTAAGCAAGGCAGCCAAGGGAAAGAATGTGAAGGTCAGAGATCAGGACTCACACTGGTCTCCTTGAGGGAGACAGTCTGGGTATGATTTGGGGATATTTGTGGAATAAAGAAGTAGGTGACTTAAGGCACGGGGAAAGGTGATATGAATGTGTGTGTGTGAAGTAGTCAGAGACCTGCATATTTGCAGGCAGTTTTCATTCCTGTTCATGGGATGCAGATGTGGTAGCACTGGTGTGATTTAGGGTTGAGATTCAGACTACAGATATCACAAGGGTCACCTACCACAGGCCCTGGTGAAGAGTCAACTTTCCAGATCCTGAAGAGTAGCCTGGGCAATCATTATGACATAAACATTGAAAGTATTATCTACAGCAAAGCTAGTAGGAGATGGACAGTGTACAGCTCAGCTGCCTGACCTCTAGTACTACAGATGTTTGTGTGTTGGTTTGAGGCATGGTCTCACTATGTAATTCTGGTCTGCAGCTCTCTATGTAGACTAGCCTGGCCTCAGACTCAGAGATTTACCTGTTTCTCTCTCCGAAATGCTGGGATCAACAATATGTGCCACTATGCCCGCTTTACTCAGTACTGGGGAATTTGTTTGTTTGTTTGTTTGATTTTGAGACAGGGTCTGTCTTGGCTGTTCAGAACTTGCAGTGCCCACCAGTCTGGCCTCAAACTAAGAGACGTATCTGTATCTGTCCCCTGAGTGTTAGGATTGAAAGTTTGCACCACCATGCTCCACAGTCCTAGGGATTTTTTTAAACCAGCTAAAAGGGAGGGAGATGCAGGGGCTCAGAGATAGGAACAAAAACGTACCGAAGATTGACTAGTGGAAATGACAGAGCCAGTGGTGTTTGTTGTCCGGCAATTAACAAAACTAGGACTCTGTTCTACCACAGTCTTAGAGACTAAGGCTTTCTTTTTCTTTTTTCTTTCTTCAGTCTTTATTTTATGTGCACCGTGCTTTGTTTACATGTTTGTCTGAGCACAGTGTGCATGTCTGGTGCCTTCAGAGGCCAGAGAAGGCATTGGGTCACCTGGAACTGGAGTTATAGATGGTTGTGAGTCACACTGTGGGTGCTGGGACTCAAACCCTGGTCCTCTGGAGGAGCAGTCAGTGCTCTTAACCTCTGAGCCATCTCTCCAGCCCTAAAGGGCTCATTGTTAGGATGATTCTCCCATCCTGGACAAATGCCCCAGACTGTAAGAGATGCACACTTGCAGTTGCAAGGCTTTCGTTTAGTAATTTCCCAGCAGATCCTTGTGATCTGTTGTTGTAGTTTGAAGGAAGAAATGTCCTCCAGAGGTTCATGAATTTTAACAGTTGTCCCCAGGTGGTGGTCCTATTTGGGGAGGTTATGGAACATTTAAGACATGGATCCTCACTGGAGGAAGTGTGTCAGGGCAGGCTGTGAGAGTTTATAGCCTCACTGCACTGCAGTTTCTCTCCCTGCTCCCTGTGTGTGGCTGAGAGGTTGAGATGTGATCTCTCAGCTTCCCGCTCTGGCCTCTCATCACTATACCTTCTCTACCTGGATATCAAGCCGAAATAAACAGTGTGTTCTATAAGTTGCTTTTGCTCATGGTATTTTGTGACAGCAACAGAATGCTACTCCTACTGAGGAATTCTATTTGAGGAAATGTAATTATTACTTATTATTACTGGGGGGGGGGGTTGTGCACCTAGCATATGTGTGGAGATCAGAGGACAACCTGGGTAATGCACTCTCTGCTATCTTTACTTAGCTCTCAGGAATCCACCTCAGCACGGCAAACACCTTTACCTGCCGGGCCATCTCTGGCCCTGAACCCAAGTTTTACGAGTACCTGCTTTGTGTCTGTCCCGCAGAGGGCACTTTGTTGTATGACTTGGCTCCATCATTACGATTATGCAAAGTAGAAATTTTTAGCTACGTGTTAGAGGAGAAAAAACCAAGGCCAAAGCAGGTGAAGGGACCTGCCAAGGCTATAGCTCAAATGTAAAGCACTTGCACAGTATATGCATAACCCTTGGTTCGATTCCCAGCACAGGAGGTGAAGAGACTTAACGTGCCACAGCTGGTTAAGTGGTGGAACCCACATCTGGCTCTAAGGCCCTGTTAGGTGAGTGTCAACTGTCACCTGGGATGGGCTTCCCGACATGCTGCCAAAGGATCCTCCTGATTACAGTAAGAGGGAGGGCGTGTCCACTGTGGGTGCCACTGCCCCCTGGCCGGCGTCTGAACTACACAAGATGGAGAAATCCAGCTGAGCCATAGCAGGCATTATTTGCTGTTCTCTTCCTAGGGTTTGGTCCAGCTGACTACTACAATCAGGCTTCAAATAAATATTTGCTAAGTATTTTAGTTACTTTTCTCTTGCTGTGGTAAGACACTATGACTCAGATATGTTATGGAAGAGTTTACTGGACTTAGGGCTCCAGGTATTGGAGTCTGTGATCACCATGGCAGGAAGCATGCAGCAGGCAGGCATGGCACAGGAGCACTAGCTGAAAGCTTACAACTTGGTCTACAAGCACAAGGCAGAGAAAAAGACTTAGAATTGTGGAGTCTTTTGAACCCTCAAGGCCCGCTCCCAACCTCCTTCAACAAGGCCGTGCCCTCCCAATCCTTTCCAAACTGTTTTAACAACTGGGGACCAAGTATTTAAATCTCATTCAAACCACCACACTAAGTGAAAAACAGCAAGGAAAAGGAAAAAATATTTACTAAGCGACTGCCCATGTCAAGCATTTCACAGATTTATCCTATTTGCTCCCTGTTGAAATCCTGTATGATTTGTCATCAGGGAGGTTTGAGGGAGAATGTCCCCCATAGGCTCATATGTTTGAGTACTTGGTCCCTAGTTGGTACAACTGTTTGAGGAAGATCAGGACACCTGGCCTTGTTGGACTGGGCATGGCCTTGTTGAGGAGGTATGCCACTGGGGGTGGGCTTTGAGATTTTAAAAGCCTACACCAGGCCCAGCGTCTCTCTCTCTCTCTCTGTCTGCCTGCTGCCTATAGATCAGGATGTAAAGCTCTTAGTTGCCGTTCCAGTGCCATGCCTGTGTGCTTCCCAACATGATGATAATGAACTAACCATCTAAAACTGTAAACAATCCCTCAGTTACATGCTTTCTTTTATAAGAGTTGCCACGGTCATAGTGTCTCTTCATAGCAATAGAACAGTAACTAAGAAAGTTATCTTTTTTTATTAACAAGAAAACTGAAGCTAGAGAGCAAATGTGATTTTTCTCAAAGTCACACAGCCCTGAGCTGGACTTCAAATACTAGCCCCTCTATTGTCACAAACATTTTTATTCTTCTGTCCCTCACTCAAGGGTTGACCACAGTTTAAGAGGAGGGGCTGGTCACTGGAAGTCATGTGAATCATTCTTGGACAAATAGAAACTTGGAGAGCAAATAGTGTCTACTGTGGACACTCCCCTGTAGCCAGCCACTCCAGGACCATCTCACGCACACACTGCCCAGCCCAGCCAGGAAGCCAGCTCTCCCCTGTTTGCTCTAGGATTCTAGGCCCAGCTCTACCTTGTCTGTGGTCTGTAGGGAGTCTCAGCTCTCTTTACAATGCTGTTCTATGAGCAACCTACTCACCAAGTTCCCAGAAGCTGGACCTAAAACCTAGATACTGTGCTCCTGAGACCCCAACTCCAACATGCAGGCCAGCTTACCAAGTTTTAATGATTAAAAAAATAAAGGAATGTCTGTTAAGTCCTCAGACATGTACATCAGTCCAAGCTGGTACCCTGAGGATCTTTTTCCCCCCTTCTCTGGCTTCCAGACCCTGCATTGTCCTTTTTAAAAAGCCTAACAGGGCATGCTGGCACATCCCTATAATCCTATCACTTGGGACATAGAGGCAGGAAGACAAGGAGCTCAAAGCCTTCCTTTGAGCCTTAGTGAGTTCAAGGCCACCTTGGGCTATATGAGACCCTGTCTGAAAAAACCAGACTCATTGTCTTGGGCTAGAGGGATGCTTCAGTGGGGGAAGAAGCTTGCCTTGAAGTATGAGGACAGAAGTTTGGATCCCCAGAACGAGGATGTTTGGATGTGGTGGTGTGCATGTGTTATTCTCACACTCCTGCGGAGAGATACAAAGCAGAAACAGGAGAATTCCCTAGACCCTTGCAAGCATACACAACAGTGCACAAGAAGACTGACTCGCTGGCTAGAAGGTGAGGTTGTCATCTGTACATGGCGCATTTGTACACATAAAGAGAAACAAAAACACACACATCATACACACACATAGACACTCACAGAATTAAATTTGAAGATAAAAACCTTCCCTCTCAAATGAATTTTTGGGATGCCAGGCAATGCTGGGTTGTTTGTTTTCAAGATCGGGTCTTACTGTGTGGTCCAGGCCAATTTCCGATTTGAAAGCCTCTCAAATGCTGGGATTAAGACAGAATTCCAACAACTTCAGAAATTACTCTAAAAGTACTTTTGCATATATATGTATATATTATACAAGTGGCATTCTCAGCATCAACAATACAAAATCAAGTTAGCAATTAACTGGAAAATGCTGTTAGCATTTTATATCTTACAATATCAAATTTTAGCCAGAATTTAATTCTTCGCATAAAAATAAAACAATCAAATCTATCTCATTGGCATAAAAAATCTGCTTTTATTTTTAATGAACAATAAAATTATATGCACAGCAAACAATTACTTTTAAAAAATGTATTTGAGCAGGCAAGATGGCTTAGATAAAAGTGCTTCTTTTCTCTTCAAGACTGATGCCCTGGGTTCCATCCCCAGAAGAACTGACCCTTAAAACTTGTCCTCTGGAGCCCACATGCGTGTTATGGCACACATGTCCACCAACACACAAAGTAAATACATTTGAAAACATTAATTCTTTATGTTTGTTAGTAACAAATGTTTAATTTGTATACCTGACTTTATATCCTTCTACACTGAGGATCATGTACAAGTTTCTTGAGCAGAAAAGGGTCACAAGTGTTCAAGAAGCTGTGCTATTTGTAGAAACCTGTCTGGAGTGGCCGGAGAGACGGCTCATCAGTTAAGAGCACCGGCTGCTCTTCCAGAGGAGCCAGGTTTGATTCCCAGCACCCACATGGCAGCTTACCGTTATAGTCCAGGTGAAAATATTACAGACCACTACAAAAATAGGGCTGAATTATGGTACTTTATCAGCTGGCAGCTGAGAACAGACTCTTGTCTCCAGAGGATTCTCAGCACCAAAGCTTTCTGAAAGGCAAAAATACCAAAGGAACTTTATTGTCAGGTGTAGATCAGGGGAACCTGGTGACATTCCTTCTGTTCCCACTCAGCAGATACTTGGTCATGGATCTAGACATGGTCAGGTTCATGGAAAGTCTCAGATGTGTTGCCAAGGCAGCCGTGATACTTCAGAGGGGTAGGGGCTGAAAAGCTCCCGAGGAGATGCAAGATGGAGTCGAGTTGAGGGCAGGAAAAGACAGTGTTACCTTACACACACACACACACATACCCTTCCCTCCCGTAACTTCGTTTAGTTACTTTCAGATCTTTGATTTTTATGAAGAAGCAGATGCTGGGCCTTAAGGCCATTAATCTAACAGAGACCAGCTGTTGTTTTACAACACTGAGCAGTTAGTTAAGTAGGACCTGATCATTGGACTTAGGAGGAGAGGGATGAGGAGCCCTTCGGGCCTGAGAGTAAGGTGGTCAGCCAGGGATTCCAGTCACACCAGCTACAGAAACAGGGATTGCTGACTTCTTTATTGTTTTTGAAGACCAACTGTTACGTGCAGAGCCAAGCATCACTTATTAAAGAAATCAGCTTTTGTTTTTTTTTTTTTTTGCAAACCTACTATTTTTAGACACAGCAGAGCTAGTAGAACTTTGCATCAGCGTCCAGTCCTGGGGAGCCACTGGGGGTTGGGTTAGCCCTACGTGAAGCATCATGGGTAATATGATCAGGAGTCCACAGGGAAGGAGGGACATGGTGAGTCCCATCTCCAAGTGCTATGAGGCTAGCGTGAAATTTGCTCTACCGGAGTGTGGGTCCCGCCCAAGGGAAAGGACAGTTCTTGAGCATGAGGTATGTCCTGCTGTGCAAGCACGAATTTAACCATTTCGCTCAAGGATTCAATTCCCCACAACCAGTTTTTAAAATTAATTTTGAATATTCCATTAAAATTTAAGTTTGCTTTGTTTGTTTTGAGGTACTTGCTTTAGGTTTAACTTCCACAACATATACAGAAGACTGCATGATGGGAGGCAAAAATTGGTCTCTCCCTCTCATCTTGTCTCTGTAAAGGAATTACATTTGTACTTAGAACGACACATATGTTTTAGTGTACACAATTCTAGGTACATTAAAGACATTTAATTGTTTATAAGATGAGTGATCTCATAAATTTTATATCTTAGTTACCTATGTTTACAATAAATTAGTAACTCTCATAAGATTAGAATTTTATAAATTAAGGTAATTTATCCATGTTAAGATTTGAGCCTTACATTTACAATTTTTTTGTTTGGTTTGTTTTTGTTTTGTTTTGTTTTGTTTCAAGGCAGGATTTCTCTGTGTAGCCTTGGCTATCCTTGACTTGATTTTTAGATCAGGCTGGCCTCCAACTCACAGTGAACCACCTGCCTCTGCCTCCCTGAGTGCTGGGATTAAAGGTGTGCGCCACTGCACCTAGCTAAATTTACAATTTTTTAATTGAAGCTTTTTTAGTATTAAAATTCATTTTAGATCACAAATACAGTCCATGAAGAAACTGGGAACCTTATGCTGTTGATCCTTTTTACAGTGTACTTTCAGGAGACCTAAACTGACTTGACTGACATTTTCTATTAAGAAGCTTAATTAATCGCGAAGAGTACAGTTGCAGACAGAACACCTTGAGCCTGGTTTTCGTGAGGAGACATTTATAAGAAGTTACCACAGTTTTTGTTATGACTTAGTTTCTCCAAATGGTTAAAGCTTAACAAAGTTAGCAAAGGCAAACGTGATGAGACATGTTTTCATGTTGGTTGTCACCATGAATAGACCAATATAACCTTAGAAGTCGATAGATGTCAATCATCAACTGTATCTCACCCTTCCGTACCATTCTCCATAAACCTTGTCTAATGTTCTCGGGCCTTCTGTGACAAAATCTATCCCTATCCAAACTATGTTTAACCCTTTTACTTAAAAGTAGAGCCTCATGCATTATGACCATTGTAAACATTTTTCTCACACCCACTCACCGTTTCTTTTTATTTCCCGAAACAAGTGTCAAAAGCAAATCACACAGATGGCATGAAGCAAATTAAGATTACTGCATACATACTTTTGACAACGTTTTTTACTCTAAGTGTGAAGAAAGCTTTTTCTCTTCTTGGAATTTTACAGCTTTTTAATCTCTCCCACCACGATGTTACAGGTCCCCAGAGGTGAAAGGCTTACGTTTCAGCAAGAGCTTCAGCGCTATGGATGACCCTGGAAAGGGGAAAGTTTTTTGGAAACAAGAACCAAGAGAGGAGAGGTACTGAGGGCTAAGACATGAGTTATAGAGATGTCTTCTTCCTTCCTAGCTGTGTTCAGGTCCATGGGGCCTCTTGTTTTGTGAAGGGGCCAGCCTGACTCAGGACCTGGGGGTGGGGGCTTTGGAGGAAACTTTGCCATAAACATGTGTCAGCCTGAGGAAAGAAAGCCAAATCCCATTACCAGAACCAGCTTTTCAGTGCACTAAAACGGCATGACAATATATTTTGACTATTATCCATACCCAAAAGGCATTTGTTTTTCTAAAACTGAAAAGTAGAAACGAAGCAAGAGTGTCCAGGCTAAAGTCAGGCATGGTGGTGCACGACTTTAATCCAAACACCGAAGGGGGAAGAAAAAGCATCCCAGCTTACTGGAGCACAGTCAAAGGCAAACCATGGGCACAGAGCAAGTGAGTCCTAAGAACAGATAGAATATCCTGGCTCAGAGGAAGCAAGACTGGAAACCCAATCGGAAGAACCAAGCAGAGCTTTTATCTCCAACCTCCCTTCCAAGCAGTACAGTCACGGGAATTTCCTGAGTGGAAAAAAACTGGCCTCACACCGCTTGGTGGCTCTGAGGTAGGGCCCTGGACACAATGGCAGACAAGGCTGCCTGGATGCCTGGGGTCTTGGCAAAAATAAAGAGGGGGAGGGGCTGCTTCCCTCCACATAGCATCTCTGGTCTTTTCACTTTCAGCTGTCTGTAACTCCAGGTCCAGGGGTTCTGATGGCCTCTTTTGGTCTCCCTGGCACCAGGCATAGATATCATAAACATACATACATACATACATGAAAACACTCACAAATGTAACATAAAAATAATTGTATATTTTTAAGTTTTGTTTTTTGAGGCAGTCTCACTATGTAGCTCTGGCTAGCCTTGTTATATAGATCAGGCTGGCCTTGAACTCACAGAGATCTGCCTGCTTCTGCCTCTTGAGTATTAGGATTAAAGGCATGTGCCACCATGCAAGAAATACTTTTTTGGTTTTACGATATTTTTGAAATCAAAATAATTACATCATTTCCTCGTTCCCTTTTCTCCCTCCACCCCTTCCCACAAACTTCCTTTGTTCTCCTTCTCAAATTCATGATCTCTATTGCTTTAAATGTTGGGATATAGATACATATACTATATATGAGAATATATGCACATATATGAACTTATGTGTTTATATGTGTATATATTCCTAAATATATAAATAAATCTGCCTGGTTCATATAAAGTTATACACACACATATATATTTTTATATATATATACACACACACATATAAAATGTGCGTGCTGTCAGAGAGGACTAATTTTCCTGCTCTCAGCATTACTTTGGAGCTGTAGTTCTTCGTCTGGGATTAAGGCTCCATGAGATATCCCGTTCCATGTTGGCGAATCTGTTGGTGGCGAATCTGTCTTTGTTCAGGTCTTGCTCAGGTACTCATAGTGCATGGCTCTTTATGGGTGTTATCTTCTCTGGCATTTCTAGGAGGCGAAACTTCACAGCCAACCTCCTGTTTCTCTGGCTCTTAGAATCTTCCCACCCCTCTTCTGTTATGGTCCCCGAGTCTTCGGTGCCGGAGGTGTTCTATCTGTTGGGCTGGACCACACTGTGACTTCTTCTCTGGACGTAGATCATTTGTGTGTGTGTATGTTTGTGTTTGTTGTTGTTGTTGTTTTCTTTTTTGTAGCGGTCTCTATCTGTTGCAAGAAGTTTCTTTGATGAGGAGGAAACCTCTACTTTCTGTGAGTGTGAGATAAATATCTAGAATGTAGTTGGAATTGTGCTGGTTTAGTAAAGTGGCAGCTTGTTGGGGTTGGTCTGGTGCTATCTATTCTAATGTTAATCTCTTTCTCCTCTCTGTTTAACCAATAAAATGTTGGCCCACCTGGGCAAGGTGGATGGGGAGGTGTGGCCAAGGTTCGAGGGCTTTTGGGGGTGGGAGAGGATCATGGGAGAAAGGAAGAAGATGGAGGAGAAAGGATAATGAAGAGTTGCCATGGAATAAAAAGAGCCACTTGGGTCTAGAGGAAGGACTCAAAGAATGACATGGAAAGGAATGGCCGAGATGAAAATATTAGCAAATATTTATGAAATTATGGATAGAAAGTAGTCCGTAAAGGAGTGATTAAAACAGATGGCATAGGTTTGGGGCTGGGAGACAATGAGATGGTATAGGTAGAATTATCTGTCCAGTCCAAGGTGAAATAAGGCAAATGTAAAACCTAGCAGGTGCCTGTGTCTTTATCGATTGTGATAGGGGGTGAGCTCATACCTCTGTGATCATTGTAGGGCTAATAATAAACATTAATAGACCTTACTTCTAAATTTACCACAGCACAGGTGTAGGCGCTCCCCCAACGGCCATGTTGCACTAGCGGGGGGTAGCTGACGAGGCTTCCTGTGGCAGACTGATCTTCCTCACGATGTGTGGGCCTTATGTCCAATTGGAGAGCTGCCGGCTGTTGCTGAAGCGACCTCGGGACGCTGCTGCACTGCCCGTTGTTTCAGTTCCCAGGTGTCATCCGGGAAGGGCCGTTGCTCGCTTCCCTCTCTCGGAAGCGTGCCTGGCACCGTCGTAAAGACAGTTTAAACTGTCTGTTTCCGCAGAGGATGGCAGCGAGGGAGCCCCAGTGGCAGAAGCCTGACCTAGCACACAGCTGCTGCCCCTGCTGCTATGGTGACCGGCAGGTTTCTGGTGAATTCAATTACTGGGTTTCCACAGTGAGAGCAGAGACCAGGAATTGGCCTCCTGCCAGAGACGGGGAAAATTCACTCCACAGGGAGAGCTCGGAGCTAGGAGGGAGGGACCAAACTAGATTTTAGATGATTAAAACCATTTACCAAGGGTGGAGCCGAACTGAAATTCAAGGTGACTCTGGGCAGGGTGGGGAGATGGAGGATGGCGCCACCCTTACAAGGTTGTGCATTCAGAAGATTTGAATCATACTGTTCTGACTATTCATGTATACACAAAAATACTTTTATTTCCCCATCTATTATCATGGGGATTTTCTCATATTATGAAGGGCCTCGATTTTTTCTTTCTCTTTATTTCTGCTTACTTATTTGTTTATACGTATTTGAGAGGGTCTTTGTAACGTAGGTTGGCATCAAATTCCCAGCCTGAATGCCGGGACTGTAGGTGTGGCCCAGCACACCCCGCATTGCGCTATCCTTTTCCTCCAAGCGCTGAGAACGGAAGGCAAGGGTTCATTCACACCTACCAAGCCTGTCTCAGCATTTGCATTTTCATCGTTTTTAGTGCATGTGTCTGTGGGTGTCTGCAGGTGCTCATGGCAGCTAGAGGTGCCAGGCCCTGAGCGAGTGGCTAGCTAGGCAGCTGTGACCCCTGGAGGTGGGTGCTGGGAACAGAATGCTGGTCCTCTGCAAGAGCGACGCACACTCCCCCATCCCAGACAGGCTTTCTCTGAGTAGCCTCGGCTGTCCTGGAATTCACTCTGTAGAGCAGGCTGGCCTCAAAACACACAGGTGTGTATGCCTCTGCCTCTCGGGTGCTGGGATTAAAAGCAGACTCCACCACACCAGGCTCCTTATTTTTATTTTTAAAAAATATTTATTGGGGCCAAAGAAATGTTATTACTGTTTAAGAGCATGTCCTGCTCTTCCAGTGGACTTGAGTTTGATTCCCAGCACCCTGATCAGGGACTCCCAACAACCTGTAACTCTAGTTCCGGGAGGGCTAAGGCCTCCATACTCCCAGGGCACACAGACTTACTTACACACACACACACACACTTTTATAATAATAAAAAGAAGTATTTTTATCTTTCTGTGTATGTGGTGTGTGTGCCCACATGGGTACTTGTGTGGGCATGTGGGAGCCGGGGTAGGATGCCAATATCCTCCTGTAATCACTCTTCAGTTGAGTGCCAAGGACTGAACTCAGGTGTTCATGCATGCGAGGCCAGCATTCCACAACTGAGCCCCATCCCCTGCTTGGGCCTGCACTAAAGTTCTGCAGCGCTTTGTCGAATGTCTCTGTCTTAAACGTCTGAAGCCACATTTCGCTTCTCCCTTCTTTCTCCCTCTTTCTCTGCACCATGAACAGCCTTGCAACAAGCATGTTTTATGGCTAAGCATGTGCAAAGAGTGTGCACTTTCTTGATGACCTTATCCTGCTGCTCAGTTACTGGGACTACTATGCCACCCTCTGAGTACACTGAGTGTGGGCATCCCGTTTCTGTGTCTGCCTCATATTCAAAGTCTGGTACCACACCGCTGTGTGATAATTGTTTTAAAATAAATTTATCTGTGTCAGCAGGATGGCTTAGTGGACAAAGGTGCTTGCCTTCCAGTCTGACCACCTGAGTTCAGTGTGTGGAAGGACTTATTCCTGCCAAGTGTCCTCTGACAGGGCACATGCTACCAGCCAGGGTGGCTGACAGCTAGACCTGGCTTCCCCGGGCTGTCTTTTGTGTCTTGCTGGGTCTGATGCAGGAGCATTCTTTTGGAGGAATCCAAGCTCCAGCCCTACTTCCCACTCTTCCTCTCTTTTTCTATTCCTTTTCTCTTTTTCCTGCTTCTTCTTCCTCCCTCTAATCTTTTTGTTTCTGTGTTTTTGTTTTATTGAGACAGGGTCTCACTATGTAGCCCTGGCTGGCCTGAAACTTGATATGCGGGTCAGGCTGGCCTTGGACTCATTGAGATCCTCCTGCCTCTCTCTCAAATGTGGCTTTAAACGAGTGTGTCACCAGGACTGGCTTCTCCTTCTATGACTTTAACCTGGTCTTTGTCTTGCCTCTTTTATCTGTATGTCTGCCTTTTCTTTCTCTCTTCTTGGTTTCCTTCTCCTTTCAGTGTTTCTCTCTTTTCTTTTCTCGTGGCTCTCTGTGCTCTACCCATGACTTCTATGAGAGTCACTGTTTCCTCAGAGAGATCAGCCAGCCAGGCTTCTCCATGCCAGGACTGGATTTGAATGAAGGTAAGCTTACCTCTTCCAAGGCAGTGCTAACAGATCACAGAACTGGGAGCTAACCCAGGGTGACGAGGCAGGCTGGGCTTCCAGAATTTGGAGACTCACATTCCATGGAGCTTGCCTCCAAGGCTTTGCTACCCCAGGCTCTGTCACTCTGTGCTGATGACTCGTCCGTGGCACAGTGGCAACAGGAAGCAGGCTTTCCCCGTGTGGGCAGGTTCAGGATTCCAAGCAGGGAGTCCAGCAGCACAGCAGGTCACCAGAGCCATGCCTCCCACTGTGTGGCCTCACGTCACAATGCCAAAGTAAGGGTGTTTAGGAAGCAAGCTCCTACATGCCCAGACATCCCTGCTAAACCAGAGGACTGGACATGGGGTCAGGCATCTTCATGTTAAGGTTTGTGTGCTGCTCACGTTGAAATGCTTTTTATGGCTCTATGGTCTATTTTTCAGTCTTTCTTCTAGCAAACCATCCCTAAGAGTCCCATGTGGACAAAAGGTGTTATAGCAAAAATTTGTTTTACCCAAGGGTGTGTATGTGTTTGCATTCATGCACAGACATTCATGTGTGTATCTTTAATATAATATCTGTTATCAGAGAATGGCTAAACAAATGATGCCTCCTAGTATGAGTAAATACATCCATTAAAGGGAATGAGCTATTGACAGAAGTATAGAGTAGATTATTGATAACCAAGACTTGTAAGAGGAAGAATGGGGGGTTATTGCTTAATCCATCCAGAAGGGGTTTGTTTTGTTGAGATAGGAGTTCTCCATGTAGCCCAGGGTGGCCTGAAAGGTCCTCCTGCCTCTACTTCCCGAGTGCTGTGATTATGGGCATGTATCCCCAGGATGTGTGGTACAAATTGTAGAAGTGTGTGTGCGTGCGTGTGTGTGTGTGTGTGTGTGAGCATGTGTGTTAGTGTGTGCTCACAGAAAGGAGTCACATCATTCTCCTAGCAGTTGTTGGTGGACACGGGATTGGCAGGGCAGGTAAGGAAGGGGGGGGAATTTTTTGGTCTTTTTTTTTTTTTTTTTAATGATACCAAAGGAAGTACTGGATCATGGAGGATTCAGATTTTTAAAAATGTATTTATTTAGTGGTGCCTGTGTGTTTTCCTACGAAAAAGATTAAACATACTGGAAAACACCATCCTTGTCTTCAAAGACCCCAGAACCAAGAAAGAATTTATATTGGGGCAGCATCTCAGAGTCCTTAGCATAGAAACAGTAGAACAACAGCCTGGACCAGCTTGGGGAGGTAAAGCGAGCAGCTCCCTGGTAGAGGTGACATTTTGGGCGGAGTCCCAGAAGGAGGAGCCTTTTCAGATGCTAGCCAGATCCCAGACCCCAGAGGCTATGGGAAGCTGCCTTTCCCAGGCTCTCTCCCCTGGGATTAGGTGAGAGGACAGCTCCTTCTATTCCCTGGTTACACAGAGGTTGTGGGGACAAGCCAGGGGAGCTTTGACAGGTCTCCAAAGAAATTTCCTCTCCATGGATTTTCCCTCCACAAGCCTCCTGTGTGTCTTGAAGGCGTAGTCCCCAAGAAGGCCCGCAGAGCTGCCCGGCAGCGCCATCTGCTGGTCAGACCAGAGCGGCAGGCTCTCGCCTTGCAGTGCTCTCCGGTCGAACTGTAAACCCAGTTTAGCCCAGTTTTCAGTCTGTGAGGCACAGAGTGGTGAACTGGGCGGTTAGACAAGAGACAGCCTGGGCAGATTCTTACAGCGGCAAGAGAGCCAGTTCCACGGTGGGAGAGGGAAGATCTTGTCAGATAATTCAGCTATTGGGAGTGAGACTAGATTTGAGGAGTTAGGATAAAAAAGAAAATTGGTACAGCTACTTTGGAAACTGGGAGAAAGCTGTAGTCATTGCCAAATCCTGTGTGTATGGCTACTGGTTTGTGGCTTTGAGCGTTTTGCTCAGGCTGGTATTTCTACCTGGAAAATCTCTATCTTCTCCCTCCCCCCCCCCCCCGTCTGTCTCTCTCTCTCTTCTTCCTCCTCCTCCCCTTCTTTCTTCTCCTACTCTCTCCCTACCTCTCCCTCTTGCTCCCCTCCCAATGCCGTCGCCCACTCTCACTAGCCCAGGCTGTCTTTGAACCCACCTCTCTCTCCCCTTAGCCTCCAGAGTACTAGAGTGCTGGGATCACAGTGCGCACCACCGTGTCTGGCTTTTTTCTAAGTAGCGTTTAAAAAAAAAAACCAGATATGTATAAACACCAACATGCCCATTTCTTAGCTCGAGACACAAGACCTGGCAAGTGCAGAGTGAGTGTACCTTTTTCCTCCTCCTCCCTCCTTCCCTCTCTCCTCGGTTGGTTGGTTTCATCCTGTGGTTTTTCTCATTGACTGTGCTGGAAACTGAATCCACAGCCTATGCTAACACTCAGCAAGAGCCTACCTCTGAATTATACCTCGCCCGCTTTATTAAAGTGGTTTAATGCGCATGAGCCTTTTGCCTGTGTGTGTGTGCACATGGGTGTGCCATGTGTGTGCAGGCATGGAGTCCAGAGGAGGGTGTCAGATCCTCTGGAACTGGAGCTGCAGATGGCTCCATGTGAACCTCCACGTGGGGAAACCACACCTGGGTCATCTGCAGGAGCAGCCAACTCCTAACCGCTGAGCCATAGCTTCAGTCCCCTGCCCACACTGTATATATGCATGCATGTATGTATGTTTTGCCATAGGGCCTCACCACATGGCCCAGGCTGACCTCTAATAGGCAAAATTCCTGCCTCAGCCTCTCAAGGGCTGAGATTACAGTTTTGTGACGCCAGGCCTCTATGTAAGTTTTCATTAACTGTATATTTATATACTCATAGATAATGTAAAGGTACATGAAATCCAGAAATTATAATAGATATATCTTTATTATAAATACTATATATATATGTATATAACTCATGATACCTAATATATTTATATATAGGATGTATAGTATAGTAGTGTGTATCTGCCTATGTATGTGTGGATATGTACATCATATGGAGGGAGGGAAGGGAGAAGAGAAAGAAAGGAGGAAGGAAGAGAAGAAGGAAGAAGTGTTTCCTCTCTTAACATTGTGAGTTTAGGATTATTCCCAACTTCTTCTGCATTGCTAATTCCACCAAGTGATTAGTCCTTCCGGAAACTTCTCCAAACTCCCAGGCTAAGCCAAACACTGCCTGTCTCCATCTGCCTGTTCTTTTGTGTCCATCCGTTCCTGCTGAATGTGCTTGTCTGTCCTTCCCTGGAGAGGGTCCCAGCTGTGAGCGTCTCAGAAAGAGGGGAGGACTTTCCTCCCAGCTGCCACCCGTGAACAAGCAGATGAGGGAGTCTAAAAACACAGGTGTGCACACAAGCACCTGCACATACACAGCTGTGAGCCCGCGTCCCTCCACTGAGGCTGGAACTTGGCATGGGGTGAGGTCGGGTTAGTTCACTGCTGGCAGGGCATGGGGCCAGGAAGACCAGTGAGGCCAGGAGAAGGCTTTGGTTCTCTAGATGGACCTCATTCTCTAGAGGTGACCTGAGGGCTCATGTAAGGTGACCACCACCGTCTTCTTCCTACTCCAGCTGCATCAGCATCCGCCCTCCCTTATTTGCTGGGCTCCAATGCAAAGTTTCACTTAAATAAATATCAAAGGCTGTAAAGTCGAGATTGAAAGAGAGGAGACATATGGCAGGCATAATAATGACCTTAAAGGTGTCTGTCCTACCCCCCGGGCCCTGTGACTATGATGGCTTACTTGCAAAAGGAAATGAAGGCTGCAGAGGGAAATAAAATTACTAGTCAGCAGACTAGAACATCATCTGGGACCATCCAGATGTGCTCGCTGTAAGTAGGAAAGAAAGGTGGGAGAGGGGGAAGGGAAAGGAGGCAACAAGGCGGTGGGAGAGAGGCTGTGATGGGAGAGGAAGGCATCACTGATGAAGGCACACACAGCTTCCACAGAGCGCATCCTCCCCACCCACCACCATCCTGCTGCTGGCCTGCATCCCTGCTGGCCAGTGAGATCCATTCTTGGACTCCGACCTCCAAAACTGTGATATAATAAATAAACCTGTGTCCCTCTGAGACTCTAGGTTTATGGTCATTTGTGGCCGTAGAGATACAGAACTGACAGAAGCAGCATGAGAAATATTTCAGAAAAGAGGAATGGGGTCCTTGAACTTCAAGACTTGACTGAAGGGCAGAGCTGTGCAGAAGACAGGGCAGCCTGGGCCAAAAGGAAGAAGGCCCTCAAGGACAGTGCAGGACGGCTCATGGGCCAGAAGCCTGAGAAGCTTCTGGAGAATACTGTCTATTGCCTGAGCTTTGTGAGTGCCTAGATCCTTTGGTTTGTTTTTTTTTTTTTTTTTAGACAGAATAGCTGTGTAGCCCAGGCTGGCTTTGAACTCCTTATCCATCTGCTCCTATCCTCATGCTTCCTGTGTGTCTCCACCCAGTCAAGTTTATGCATTCTCCTCCATCTCCAGCAACGACTCCTCCTAGCACTTGCCCAGAGTGAGCAAGAGGGCCTCAGTCACTTCCTGGACGCTGGCGAGGGCCCTAGCTTGGGGCTGGCCCTGGGGGTTAGACCAACAAACAGTTCTCCTAAATAAGGGTGACTCAGTGAGGAAGGCAAAGAGTGCAGGTCAGCCCTTCAGGTCCTGGACTTTCACAGTGAGCTCTCTCTGGCCAGTTCTGCACTCAAAGGGGCCCAGAAAAGCTCGAGGAGTGAAAACAATAGGGGAAGCAGAAAAAAGCACCTGGAGCACAGAGGAAGAAGCCAGAGCTTCAGGCTCTTTCATCATTTATTTGTTTTGGAGCTCTTGGGAGGTGGAGCCAGGAGAGCAAGGAGTTCATGGGCAGCTTTAGTATATAGGGACTTCCAAGAAAGTTTGGGCTATACAAAACCGATAGATAGATAGATAGATAGATAGATAGATAGATAGATAGATAGATAGATAGATAGATAGATAGATGGATGACATTCATCCTTTTGGTAAACAAGGAAGGAAACAGATCCTGAATTGCAGGGGGAATAAGAAAAACCTGGGCTCTGCCTTCCAAGGGCTCCCAGGTAAAGTGACAAGTATTGGCTGGTGACAGAGTTTTAAATGATCAGAACCTTATAAGAAGTGATAATATGGCAGGTGAAGTTCTCCTGGCAGAGGAAGCAAAGTGTGGATGGAAATACAAACTGGGGTTCGATCGCCACACAGCCGCACAGCTGTGGCAGTCCTGATGTCTGGGCCTGATGGAATGACAAAGGAACGCTCTGTAACCACAGCAGGCCTCCTCCACAGCCTCAGAAGACCGGTGTGGCCTGGGACATTGGCCTGTCAATCCATTGCATCAGCCACAGAAAGGACTGGCTTTTCTCAGAACCAGGGGTGGGTTGGGGGAAGTTGGGAACCTGCCAGTTTCCTGGGTCCTCTCTGGTCAGGACTTCATACCAAGCCTCTAACTGTCCCGCTTATAGCACATTCTCTGAACAGCAAAGACACGTGTTACAGCTTAGGTAGAAAGAACCTGGACCTCTTGGTATGACTGAGGGTCCCTGTCACTTCTTCAATAAAC